>NC_142813.1:49202438-49226737 GCF_049724085.1 Artemia sp. Qi Xiang Cuo | reverse complement strand
TCCAGTAGTTACAGTTACACTACCAGTTCTGCTCATTCCACAGCTTTTCCTCCACTGCCGTTTCCTCCTCGAGAAATACTCGAGGAGGAAACGGCAGTGGAGGAAAAGCTGTGAAATGAACGTAATATAAAAAAGTTTCAGAGTCTAGTTACAGTAGTTAGAACATGCGTTAATGCAGACTTCCGTAAGTACAGTAAAACAAAAACAAAAAAATTACAGCCCGTCTATGGGGGGACCCCCTCCCTGGATCCACTGATGTCTTAGTCTAAAAAGTATTATCATGCTAAGTCTTTTGCTTCCTACAGAAATGAAGCTAATGTCTCTATAGTTACCCCAGTTATTTTGATAACTTTACCTATAAAGACCTTTAATTGAAGTTTACCTAAAATCACTAGGCTCTTCCCCTTTTTCAAAAACCATGTTCATATTCTTCAGTAATTTATCTTTAACTTCGCAGCCGCAACAGTTCAAAAACTTCAAACAATCAGCATATGAGAAATTATTATTTTAATCCTTTTAATATTCCCTCTAACTCCTCGCAAAACAGATCAGCTTTCACTTCCAAGTTATTGAAAAATTCTCAGTGCGATAGTTCAAGACGCTTAAGCAGCATTATCTGCAGAAGAACTGCCGGATAAAAGTCTTGCTACGCTAGATCTCATCTCGTCGAACAATATTGAGCCATACCACAGGCCACGACAAAGCCAAGCCGCTGGTGAAAACAAACCATCTGGAGTTCCATACTGCAGCAACACTAGGGTTAACACCTTTATTAAGCAAATTGTAAGCATAGAAAAATTTTGGGCTTTAGAAATGAGTATTTTTTTTTATCAATCTATGATGAGACATCTTTCCAGATTTACATTTTTGCTTTGTTGACCGGTTATTTCATGGAAGCATCTGCTCTTCTTAGTTCAATTTGTTCGTATGGAACTTCTTCCTCGTTTTTTCTTCAACTTCATAGCGTCAGCACACTTTTCGTTCTACCATACCTTTTCTGATTTTTTCCCTTTTGTGTTGGGGTCAGGATTTTTTTTGTTCTAAATATAGTTTTTTCCAGTTGGTTTAAAACTTTTTGGGTTGTTGCGATTAACTTTAGTTTGGTTACTTTCGCCAATTAAAAAAATCGTAAATCGTTTCATATAGATATTTCCTAAAAAGCTTCAAGTCAGCCAGCCAAGTTTTAAACAGCTATGTGCGACTTGTAGTACTCATCATTTAGGTAATTATAAAAAATACACGGTAATTATAGGTAATTTAGGTAATTATAACTATAAAAATATAAAAGATACACAGTTTGTTTGAAGCTTCGGCATCTTATCCATTAAAATTTCGGTTACATACATACTGAGCCCATTTGAATATCAGTGGTAGCAGAGCTTCCTGTTCTCATGTCAAAATGTGCTTCAAGGTTAAATAAAGCAAAGAGGGCAACACTGTCGATCTCAGCGATTATTCGCTCAATGCTGCGTCCTATTTTGTTTAACGTTAAAAGTGTTGCCAAAGAGAATTATCAGCTTTAAAATCACCAACAAATACCAGGATCGGCAGCCATCAGGTCTTACAATCTGATTTGAATGATTTTTATTTATTTCTAATGAATATAAAAAGGGTATTTTTCAAAATTAGAGGATGGGTGGGGGCTAGACCGTTTACAGGGGGAGCCCCCCCCCCTCAAATTTTTGTCTGACTCTTAAAACAGTAACAAAAAGGCATATAAAGAAAATTGATGCGTTTTATAAAGTTTTTATAATCCCCCCAAAAAATAAACTTGAGGGGGGGATTCTTATTTTATCAATGACAACACCAAAAAATAGGTATAAAAAAATTTTTAGGGCACAGGTAATTGCCCCCTGTCCCCCCTACTATGGGCAATTTTGATTACAATTAATTAAAAAAAACTTTTTCCAAGAAATAAGTGTTCAAAGCAAAGTAAAGAACTCCATTAAACAAAAAATGAGCAAAAATAAAATCAAATAATCTACCAAGCGTGAAACTACCACAAATCAGCATCGATAAAAAAATGAAACCCAAAACGAACAGAAATTACAATATAATTTAAAGAAATAGAACATAATTTGCACTTTACTGAAAAAAATATCAATGTTTTTACTTTTATAACTTTAATAAATCAAATCAAACAATCAATGAATCAATCATTTTATTAATACTAAACTGTATTACAAACGTAAAGAAAAGTTATTTGTCCCAAGAAGCTTGGCTTGTTGTGGGCCTTACAACACAATAATAAAGTACTAAAACAACCATAAATATTACTCTAAATCAAACAATATATATGAAATAAAGATTAAAGAGAATAAAAACTACCATACAGTAAAAAAAAAAAAAAAAAAAATATAATAATAACGATATATAAGGTAAAAACACAAAAGGAGAAACACTAGGAAAAGAGAAAACAGGGAAAATAAACGAAGGAGAGAGAAATTACTAAACTGGAAATACACGACGAATAACTGCCTTTGCAGACAGAAACAACGGGACATCCGGTGAGATTGAATTCCATAATTGAATTGATTTATAAACAGGAGACCTCTGGGATGCTGTAGATGAACGTTTGGGTAAAACAAGTCTACGAGAAGAACTACGTAAAAAAGTAGAGTACCTACCTGAGCCTGTCCGTGAAAAAAATTGCTGCAGAGGCGGTGGAAGTGTACCTAGAAAAGCAGAATGTGCTAAATAAAGATTACTTTTACCCACAATACTCTCCAGCAGAGCTATTCCAGTATCATTATAAAGATCAGAGGAAGAGTAAAGCCGAGGGATAAGAAAAGTAGCCTTCACTGCCCTATTTTGGGCTCTTTGAAGTGAGCAGAGAAGAGATTTATTAGTATTACTCCAGACAGAGCAGCAATAAGAAAGGTAAGGAAATATAAAAGCATAATAAAGAGAAAGCATAACATCTGGGGGAAGAAATGAGTTAACCCGGTGCAACATTGAAGACTGGCAGAAGATGAGGGAACGGGTGTGAGTTATATGAGGCTTGAAACAGAGAAAACAGTCAAGATACACACCAAGAAATTACACCATAGCAGCTTGCGGTATAACATCATTCCCATAAGTCAGGATGATTGGCTCCCTTACATCTCTCATACGATAAGGGGTCCTGAAGTGTACAATGGCACTTTTTTGGCTGTTGAGAGTCATACCATTTGACCAGCACCATTCTTTCACTTTATCAAGAAGACCTTGAGCTAGGGAAGTGGCAGATGGCAGGTCTACTGCAGCAATGAAAAAGTTACTGTCATCAGCAAAAAGAATAGGGTCCACAAGGGGATGAAGACCATCAACGAGATCATTAATGTAAATTAAAAACAAAAGTGGTCCAAGCACAGAGCCCTGTGGGACACCCTTCAATATAGGCAAAGTAGTTGAAGAATTAACATTAACTGAAACATACTGAGATCTTCCCGACAGATAAGACCTTAACCATTCTAGTGGGACTCCATGTACTCCAAATGAAGATAGTTTAGACAAAAGAACAGAGTTGTCAACCATATCAAAGGCCTTTGAAAAGTCAAGAAATAGACCCAAAACACACAAGCCCTTGTTCAGATTAACATGCACAAACTCTGTTGCATCTGAGAGTGCATACGAGGTAGAGAAAGTGGGACGAAAACCATACTGATTGTTAGTTATTAGAGAATTTCCTGCAGTCATATTAGTACTAAAAACAAATGAAGAGAGTCTACAATACACTACTCTTTCAACAACCTTAGAGATTACAGGAAGAAGAGAAATGGGCCTATAATTTGAAATTAGAGATGAATCACATTTTTTATGTAAAGGTAAAACATTAGCAACTTTAAATAAATGAGGGAAAACACCAGAAGAAAGAGAAAGGTTAATTATGTGTGAGATGGGGTTAGAAACAAACTGACCAATTTTTTTAAGAACATTATTACTCAAACCAAAACCATCTATAAATCTCAATATCACTGCATGGGGAAAGGAAAAATGACTTTTCTGCTATGGGAAAACTACTTACTCTATTCTTGGGTTGAATGGGAACTGATTACTAAATATCAGTATATGTATATTAAACTGACAATGCACATTCTTTTGTATTTTTTTCAGCAAAGTGCAAATTTTGTTCTGTCTCTAGGAAGGCATTTGGGTTTTGCTAACAACTCATGTTAATTTCTGATCTTTTTGAGCTTGACCTGGTTGTTTATTGTAATTTCTATTCGTTTTGGGTTTCACTCATTTATCGATGATGGTTCTTGGTAGTTTTCCGCTCGGTAGATTATTTGATTAGATTTTTGCTAATTTTTGGTTTAATGAAGCTCTTTACTTTTCTTTGAAAAACTTATTTTGTGGAAAAAGTTTTTTTTTTTATTAATTTCTGTTCGTTTTATATTGACATAGTCTTTCGACTATTCGACTATTAAAAATCACTTTCGACTATTAAAAAGGGCACTAGGCCTTTCGATTTCTAATCGAATAAGCCCTTTTTGAGTTTCTACGACAACACTTCCTGTAAACACCTTATATGCCCCCAGGGCATAAATTACAACCCTTACCCTAAGGGCTGTGAGGGTGGTTGTCATCCTCTAAGACCTAATTTCCAAAACTTTCAACTGCGTTAAACAAAATGGCTATCTCAAAATTTTGATTGGATATGTCTGGGAAAATGGTGGGCGTGAGAGGGGCGTAAGTTTTTCTCCAATCACTTTCAACTATTAAAAAAGGTACTATCCCTTTCAATTTCCAATCAAATGAGCCCCTATGAAGTTTCTACGACAACGCTTTCAATAAAAACCTTATATACCCCAGGGGATAACTTACAACCCTCGCCCTGAGGGCTGGGGGGGAGGGTTGTCATCCTCGAAGACCCAATTTCCAGAAGTTCCTACTACGTTGAACAAAATGGCTATCTGAAAATTTTGATTGGATGTGTTTGGGGGAATAGTGGGCGTTAGAGGGGGTTAGGTACCCTCCAAACACTTTCAACTATTAAAAAGAGCACTAGCCCTCTCAATTTCCAATTAGATGAGCCCCTTTTGAAGTTTTTACGACAACTCTATCATTAAAAACCTTATATACCCCCAGTGCAAAACTTACAACCTTTTCCCTGGGGTCTGTGAGGGTATTGTCATCCTCAAAGAAATTAGTTTTGGCCCTTTCAACTATGTTGAAGAAAATGGCTATATCAAAACTTTGATTGAATATGTTTGGGGAAATGGTGGGCGTGAGAGGGGGGGTTAATTACTCTCCACTTACTTTCGACTATTAAAAAGTGCAATTTCAATTTCCAATCAAATGAGCCCCTTTAGAAATTTCAACTTTCTATATAAACCTTATATGCCCCCAGGGCATAACTTACAACCCTTGCGTTGAGGGCTCTGATGGGGTTATCATCCTAAGAGACCTAATTTCCAGAACTTTTGACTACGTTGAACAAAATGGATATACCAAAATTTTGATTGGATGTGCCTGGACAAATGGTGGGCGTGAGAGGGGGTTAGTTTCCCTTGAATCAATTTCGACTATTAACAGGGTATTAACCCTTTAAGTTTTACATTTAATAAGCCGTTGTAGAGGTTCTTACAATATCACTTTCTATAAGAACCTTATAGGCTCCCAGGGCCTTATTTACAACCCTTGCCCTGAGGGTTGTGGGGGGATGGGTTGTCTTCCTTAAAGACCTAATTTCCAAAACTTTCAACTACGTTGAATAAAAGGCTATCTGAAAATTTTGATTGGATGTGTTTGGGGAAAAGGTGGATGTGAGAGGGGGCTTAGTTGCCCTCCAATTACTTTTGACTATTAAGAAGGGCACTAGCCCTTTGAATTTTCAATCTAATGAGCCCTTTTTCAAGTTTCTACGACAGAACCTACAATTAAAACCTTATATGCCCCCAGGGCATAACTTATAACCCTTGCCCTGAAGACTGTGGGGGGAGGGTCCTGCTCAAAGATGCAATTTCCTGAACTTTAAATTGCGTGGAACAAAATGGCTCTCTCAAAATGTTGATTGGATATGTTTGGGGAAATGGTGGGCGTGGAAGGGGTGTTAGTTGCCTTCCAATCACTTTCGACTATTAAAAAGGGCACTAGCCATTTCAATTTCCAATCGAATGGGCCCTTTTTGAAGTTTCTACGACGAAACGTTCTATGAAAACCTCATATGCCCCCAGGGTGGCGTAAAGAACGATGTGGGCACAATGTATTATTTTTTTTCCATACCCGGGCACATCGTATCGAAAGAGTTGTCGTAGAAACTTCGAAAAGGGCTAATTCGATTGGAAATTGGAGTGGCTAGTGCCCTTTCTAGTAGTCAAAAGCGATTGGAGGGCAACTAGCCCCCCCCACTCCCGTAATTCCCCCAAACACATCCAATCAAAATTTTGAGATAGCCATTTTGTTCAGTATAGTTGATATACACATAGAAAATATGTTTTTGAGGAGGACACTCCCTCACAACCTTCGGGGCAAGGGTTTTAAGTTATGTCCTGAGGGCATATAAGAACAATTTTCGCACAATGTATCGTTTATTGTTTTTTTCCTTTAGATCCGGTCACTTCGTATCGAAGGAGTTGTCGTAGAAACTTCGAAAAGGATTCATTCGGACGGAAATTGGAGTGGTCTATGTAATTTTTAATAGCTGAACGTGATTTGACGGCGGTTAAGCCCTCCTATACGCCCACCATTTCCAAAAACGCATTCCATCAAAACTCTGAGAGATCCATTTTGTATAACATTGCTGATCTCTTTATAGAAATTATGTTTTTGAGGAGGACACTCCCCACAGCCTTCAGAGCAAGGGTTGTAACTTATGCCCTGAGGGCATATAAATTTATTTATAGAAGGTGCTGTCGTAGAAACTTCAGAAAAGGCTCATTCGTTTGGTAATTCAAAGGGCTAGTGCCCTTTTTTATAGTCAAAAGTGTTTGGTGGGTAACTAGCCCCCCTCCCCACGCCCATAATTCCCCCAAACACATCCAATCAAAATTTTGAGATAGCCATTTTGCTCAGTATAGTTTGATTTCCAGATAGAAAATATGTTTTTGAGGAGGACACTCCCCTACAACCCTCGGCGCAAGGGTTGTAAGTTATGCCCTGGGGGCATATAAGGTTTTTATAGAACGCGTTGTCATAAAAACTTTAAAAAGGGCTCATTCGAATGGAAATGGAAAGGGCTAGTGCCTTTTTGAATAGTCGAAAGTGATTGGAAGACAACTAACCCCCCTTCCACGTCCTCCATTTCCCCAAACACATCCAATCAAAATTTTGAGATAGCCAATTTGTCCCCCGACGTTTAAAGTTCAGGAAATTTACCTTTGGGCAGGACACTCCTCCCCCAGTCTTCAGGGCAAGGGTTAGGCTATAAGTTATGCCCTGGGGTTATATAAGGTTTTTATTGAAATCTTTGTCGTAGAAACTTGAAAAAGGGCTCATTCGATTTGAAATTCAAAAGGCTAGTACCCTTTTTAATAGTCGAATGTGATTTGAGGGCAACTAACCCCCCTCTCACGCCCACCTTTTCCCCAAACACATCCAATCAAAATTTTTAGATAGCCATTTTATTCAACGTAGTTGAAAGTTTTGGAATTAGGTCTTTAAGGATGAAAACCCTTCCCCCCACAGCCCTCAGTGCAGCGGTATTAAATAATGCCCTGGGGGCATATAAGGTTTTAATTGAAAGCAGAGGAACTTCAAAAAGGATCTTTCAATTGGAAATGGAAAGGGATAATGCCTTTTTTAGTAGTTGAAAATCATTGGATAGCAAATAACTCCTCTCTGACGCCTAGCATTTCCCAAAAAACATCCAACCAAAATTTTAAGACATCCATTTAGTTCAACGTAGTGGAAAGCTATTGAAATTAGGTCTTTAAGGATGATAAGCCCCTCAGAGCCCTCAGTGCAAGGGTTGTAAGTTAGGCCCTGGGGGCATATAAAGTTTTTATTAAAAGCGTTGTCGTAGAAACTTCAAAACGGCTCATTCAATTGGAAATTAAAAGGGCTAGTTCCTTTTTTAATAGTTGAAAGTGATTGGATAGCAACTAATGCCCCTCTCACGCCCACCATTTTCCAAAACACATCCAATCAACATTTTGAGATATCCATTTTGTTCAACGTAGTTCAACGTTCTTGAAATTGGGTCTTTTAGGATGATAACCCCCTCAGAGCCCTCAGTGCAAGGGTTGTAAGTTATGCCTTGGGAGCATATAAGAATTATATAGAAAGTTGTTGTATAAATCATAGGTAGCGCGATCGCGCTGCCTAAGTAAAGAACGATGTTGGTACAATTTATTAATTTTTTTCATACCAGGGCACTTCGAAGGAGTTGTCGTAGAAAATTTCAAAAGGGATCATTCGATTGGAAATTGGAGTGGCTAGCGCCCTTTTAATAATCGAAAGTGATTGAAAGGGCAACTAGCCCCCCACGCCCATCATTCTCCCAATCACATCCAATCAAAATTTTGAGATAGCTGTTTTGTTCAGCATAATTGATTTTCAGATAGAAAATGTTTTTGAGGAGGACCCTCCTCCAAAACCCTCAAGGTAGCGGTTATAATTTAATTCCTGGAGGTATATAAGAACAATGTTGGCGCAATGTAGTATTTATTAATTTTTTCGTTTAGAGCAGGGGCAGTCGTATCAAAGAGGTTTTCGCAGAAACTCCGATAAGGGTTCATTCAATTGGAAATTGGAGTTGCTTTTGCCCTTTTTAATAGTCGAAAGTGATTTGAGGGCAACTAACCCCCCTCTCACGCCCATCTTTTCCCCAAACACATCCAATCAATATTTTAGATAGTCATTTTATTCGACGCAGTTGAAAGTTTTGGAAATTAGGTCTTTAAGGATGACAACCCCTCCCCCCACAGCCCTCAGGGCAAGGGTAGTAAGTTATGCCCTGGGGGCATATAAAGTTTTTATTGAAAGTGCTGTCGTAGAAACTTCAAAAGTGCTCATTCAATTGGAAATTGAAAGGACTATTGCTTTTTTTAATAGTTGAGAGTGATTGGAGAGTGACTAACTCCCCTCTCATACCCACTATTTTCCAAAACACATCCAATCAAAATTTTGAGATATCCATTTCGTTCAACGTAGTTGAACGTTCTGGAAATTAAGTCTTTTAAGATGATAACCCCCTCATAGCCCTCATTGCAAGGGTTATAAGTTATGCCCTGGGGGCATATAAGGATTATATAGAAAGTTGTTGTATATATCATAGGCAGTGCGATCGCGCTGCCTAAGTAAAGAACGATGTAGGCACAATTTATTACTTTTTTTCCATACCAGGGCACTTCTTATCGAAGGAGTTGTCGTAGAAACTTCAAAAAGGGCCCATTTGATTGGAAATTGGAGTGGCTAGTGCCCTATTTAATAGTCGAAAGTGATTGGAGGGCAACTAGCCCCCTTCCCACGCCCATCATTCTCCCAAGCACATCCAATCGAAATTTTGAGATAGCCATTTTGTGCAGCGTAGTTGATTTCTAGATAGAAAAAATGTTTTTGGGGAGGACACTCCCCCAGAACCCTCAGGGCAAGGGTTTTAAGTTATGCCCTGGGGGTATATAAGAAAAATGTTGGCACAATGTATTATTTATGAATTTTTTCCTTTACAGCAGGGAAGTTTGTATCGAAGAAGTTGTCGTAGAAACTTCAAAAAGGGCTCATTCAATTGGAAATTGGAGTAGCTTGTGCCCTTTTTAATAGTCGAAAGTGATGTGAAGGCGACTAACACCCCTTCCACGCTCACCATTTCCCGAAACACATCCAAACAAAATTTTGAGATAGCCATTTTGTTTAACGTAGTTGATTTCCAGATAGAAATTATGTTTTTGAGGAGGACAGTCCCCCACAGCTGTTAGGGCAAGGGTTGTAAGCTATGTACTTGGGGCATATAAGGTTTTTTATAGAAGGTGTTGTCGTAGAAACTTCAAAAAAGACTCATTCGATTGGACATTCAAAGGGCTAGTGCCCTTTTTAATAGTCGAAAGTTATTAGAGGGTAACTAACCCGCCTCTCAGGCCCAGCTGTTCCCCAAACACATCTCATCAAAACTTTGAGATATCCATTTTATTCAACGTAGTTTTAAGTTCTGAAAAGTAGGTCTTTGAGGATGACACCCCCCCCCCCCCACAACTCTCAGGGCAAGGGTTCTAAATTATGCCCAGGGGGCATATAAGGTTTTTATAGAACGCGTCGTCGTAGAAATTTCAAAAAAGGCTCATTTGATTGGAAATCGAAATGGATAGTTCCCTTTTTAATGGTCGACATTAATTGGAAAGAAGCTAACACCCCTTCCAACCCCGCCATTTCCCCAAACATATCAAATAAAGATTTTGAGATATCCATTTTGTTCCATGCAGTGCAAAGTTCAGGAAATTATACCTTTGAGCAAGACCCTACCCCCACAGTCTTCTGGGGAAGGGTTATAAGTTATTCCCTGTGGACATATAAGGTTTTTATTGAAATCTTTGTCGTAGAAACTTGAAAAAGGGCTCTTTCGATTGGAAATTCAAAGGGCTAGCGCCCTTTTTAATAGTCGAAAGTGATTTGAGGGCAACTAACCCCCCTCTCACGCCCATTTTTTCCCCAAACACATCCAATCAAAATTTTAGATAGCCATTTTATTCAACATAGTTGAAAGTTTTGGAAATTAGGTCATTAAGAATGACAATCCTCCCCCCCCCCAGAGCCCTCAGGGCAATCGTTGTAAGTTATGCCCTGGGGGCATAAAAGGTTTTTATTGAAAGCGCAGAAACTTCAAAAGGGCTTATTCAATTGGAAATTGAAAGGGCTAGTGCCTTTTTTAATAGTTGAAAGTGATTGGAGAGCGACTAACGCCCCTCTCACGCCCGACATTTTCCCAAACACATCCAATCAAAATTTTGATATATTCATTTGTTCAACGTAGTTGAAAGTTTTTGAAATTAGGTTTTTTAGGATGATAACCCCCTCAGAGCTCTCCGTGCAAGGGTTGTAAGTTGTGCCCTTGGGGCACATAAAGTTTATATAGAAAGTTGTTATAGAAATTTCAAAAAGGGCTCTCTTGATTGGAAATTGAAATTGCCCTTTTTAACAGTCGAAAGTGAGTGGAGAGTAATTAACCCCCCTCTTACGCCCACCATTTCCCCAAAAACATCCAATCAAAGTTTAGAGATAGCAATTTTGTTCATTATAGTTGAAATTTCTAGAAATTATGTATTTAAGGATGACAAACCCCCCAGAGCCCCAAGAGCAAAGGTTGTAAGTTCTTCCATGGGGGCATATAAGGGTTTTATATATAGAGTTGTCGTAAAACTTCAAAAGGGGCTCATTCAATTGGAAATTGAGAGGGCTAGTGCCCTTTGCAATAATCGAAAGTGATTGGAGGGTAACTAACCCCCCTCTCACGCACACTATTCCACCAAACACATACAATCAAAATTTTCAGATAGCCATTTTGTTCAACGTAGTTGAAAGATCTAGAAAATAGGTCTTTGAGAATGACCCCCCTCCCCCATCACTAAGGGCAAAGGTTGTAAGTTATGCCCTGGGGGCCTATAAGGTTTTTATTTAAAGTTTTGTTGTAGAAACTTCAAAAGGGCTCATTTGATTGGAAATTGAAAGGGCTAGGGCCCTTTTTAGTAGTTGAAAGTGATTGGAGAGTGACTACTGCCCCTCTCACACCCACCATTTCCCCAAGCACGTCCAATCAAAATTTTGAGTAACGTAGTTGAAAGTTCTGGAAATTTGGTCTTAGAGGATGACAACCACCCTAACAGACCTTAGGGTAAGGGTTGTCTTTTATACCCTAGGGGCATATAAGGTGTTTATAGAAAGCGTTGTCGTTTCCAAAAGGGCTCATTCGATTGGAAATCGAAAGGACTAGTGCCCTTTTTAATAGTCGAAAGTGATTGGAAGGCTTGACATTTTTATAGTAAAGATCGATGTTGGTGTAATGTATTATTTTTTGTTGTTGTTGTTGTTTAGACTAGGGCACTTCGTATCGAAGGAGTTGTCGTGGGAACTTCAAAAAGGTCTCATTCGATTGAAAATTGAAAGGACTAATGCCCTTTTTAATAGTCGAAAGTGATTGGAGGGCAACTAATCCCACTTCCACTCCCACCCTCCCACGCCCACCCTCCCTCGCCTACCCTCCCATTTGCCCATTATGTTTAAAAAATAAGTGTTGCCTAAAGCTTAAATCAAAATGCACTGTGTTAATGCTAATTCCCAATAAGGCATCTCAGCAATATCCCAAGAACGACTGAGGGTATTATGTTCAAACTTTCGGGGCTATTTCTGGTCTTAAAATTTAACCAAATCAAAATAGCTTAAGTTTATCCAAGCTATCAAAGAAAGTAAACAGATTTTTTTGCGAATTGTATCAAGTTTTCTATTTCAGGTCAACCAGAGGAGGTATGAAACTAAATTAAACAGTACTATCTGTGTCAAGAATTTAAAAAGGGTATATTTTGTTAAAAATTGCTGAAAAAATTTCTCCAGCATACAAATAGCAGGCCAAACTATAAAGTCTTAAAAAACGAAAAGATTTGAAGTATTATTTTTTTTTTCCCTGAAAAGACTATGTCAATATAAAACGCACAGAAATTAATTAAAAAAAACTTTTCCACAAAATAAGTTTTTTAAAGAAAAGTAAAGAACTACATTAAACAAAAAAAGAGCAAAAACAAATAATCTACCAAGCGTGAAACTACCACAAATCAGCTTCGATAAGTAAACGAAACCCAAAACGAAAATAAATAACAATAATTAATCGAGTCAAACTCAAAACGAGCAGAAATTGACACAAGTTGGGCTCAAAACCCCTATGCCTTCCTAAGGCCAGAACAAAATTTGCACAGAACTGACAAAATACAAATGAATGTGCATTGGTAGTTTAATACACATATACTGATATTTAGTAATCAAAATGTTAATATTATTTGATTTATTAAAGTTATAAAAGTAAAAACATTTATATTTTTTTTCAGTAAAGTGCAAATTTTGTTCTGGCAAATTTTTGTTGTCAAATTTTGTTATGTTTCCAATATTTGTAGGGTTCAATAGCAACTTCATCATTTAGAATATCTATTAAAAAGTTAAAGATTCAAGAATAGGAATTCTCCGACACAGACACTACTACCAGGTTCACAAGTGGCGTACTGGAGGCTGAAATAGGTGGATAAGGTTTTTAACAAAGTCTGAGAGAGAGAGATGAACCGGATTATTTTTTAGAGTTAGAGATATATTAAGGGGGGATTTATCAAAAGTCACACAATATCTGCCCAAGGAAGAGAAAATCACTAAAAGAGAATGAAAGCATAAAAATAATAGTTGATGACGAGGGGCAACTACTTGATAGTGCTTGTTGTAGCACATTAGCCATTGATAACCCCATAGCGCCATATTTTGGGTATTATCATTCAACGGAAGGTAGAAAGAAGAAAAACATACTCTTCTACCAATACCATAAACCATATCCTGTCCACATACTAGAGCTGTTGACACTGTAACAATAGTGTGGTAATAGACAATGAAATCGCTGGCAAAATAAAAAAGAATTGGTTCATAATATCACCAAGGAAATTAAAGCCAATTTAATGAAAAGCAAAACATAGCATCATAGTATCATTGGTAGTTTACGAACAGATACCAACATTGAACAGAAAAATAGCAATGAGGATATGTGTGATGAGCTTGTAGGTAAAACCATGTTAAAGGAATGTATCAAAATTCAACCAGACACTGACACTACTACCAGGCTGAAAAGTGGTGCACTAGAGTCTGAAATAAGTGAATAAGGTTTTTTTTTACCAAAGTTGATAGGTTTTTTTCCAAAGTCTGAGAGAGATGAATCGGTTTCTTTTTAGAGGTATGGATATACGAAGTAGTTTCTAATGCTTCTAGAGATATCCTCTCCCCCTCCACGGGTCAAAAGTGACGCAAGAACAAGAATTTTTGTGGTTTGATGGACAATTGACGAATATAATTATGTAATCATTGGTAAACATGATTTTGTTTTATTTTTTTCTATGCGGCTACTTCCATAGTTCTCTGTCGTCAATCATCGACACTACTTAGTTTATTGCATATTTTTGATCAATATTAATTGTGCATTATAAGGATAAACATCTTATTTTTCAGTGAAAATGAATTATTTCACAAAAGTGTGTACACATGATAGACTTATTGTAGCATTGAATGTTGACAAAGAGAAATATTTGAACTATGAAACAAGTACAAGTAGTAACACTATTAGAAATGTGTGAGAGCCTTGTCATGACAGTGAGAGATTAAATTTCTTTAGAGTACCGAAACAATTGAACTTTAATATGTAACTTTTGCTGGATATGCGAGAGTAACATTTCCAGAGATGATAGCACGCAAAGAGAATGCAAACATAAAACTAATAGTTGATGACGAGGGACATCTTCTTGCAAATGTATCTGGTAACTTATTACCCGTTGATAAATCTTATTGCCATCTTTCTGGTGTTAGTATTCAAATGAAAGAAAAAGGGAAAAAAGGTCTACTCCTCTACCAATATCATAAAGCATATTTTTTCTTCGTGTCAGAGCTGTTACATTTGTAAAAACAGTGTGGTAACAGACAGTGAAATCGAAGGCAAAATAAAAAGGGTATTTGCAGATAACATCACCAAGGAAATTAAAGATAATTCAATGAAAAGCAAAGAACGCTAATAGTGTCATTGATAGTTTATCGACAGATAGCATAATAGAACAAAACAATAGAGATAATGAAAAGGCAAAGATGAAATACTTCAAGAAAGTATGTGGACATGATAGATTTATCGTAGCATTGAATGCTGAAAAAGACAAATATTTGAACTACGAAATAAGCACTAGTGGTAACACCATGGGAAATATATGTGATCTTTGTCATGATTGTGAGAAATTAAATTTCTTCGGTGCCACCTCTGATCACTACCTTAAAGCCTTGCTACCCTGTTTAAAATAATAATGAAAGTAGTACTATTAGAATAAGGGTAACTCCTAAGAGTGGAAATTGGCACCAATGTCGACAAAAATCATCAATGCCATCCAACGTTTTACGATTTTGGCTTGTTTTTCGAGCTTTGTAATTGTATTTTTTTCTGAAACAGAAATAAGAAACTTATTAGTACAAAAATTTTACCTTATCATTACCTTGAAAATATCCAAACGCTAGATGGACTAGTAGTAATTTGTCAACAATAGCACCAGTTAACACTCTTAAGCTATCCGTGCTCTTTGTTACTACCAGAAAAGACTAACCACAAAAAATGAAGTGACGTTAGTGACGTTTGGTTTGGGTTCAGATGGACGTTTCACTTACTGTTGTATTCAACTTCCTTTTTTGGTATTTTTGTGGAAATATATCAGTGTGGAAAGTATCAGATGAAATCTGTATATTCATTCAGAATGTCTTGCTTCCCAAAAAGCACAAGATACTGGGCTGGAGAAGGCTTCAGGTGTATTTGTTATCCTCTCTGACTCTAAAAGTGTTTTTTTCTGATCTAAAAAGAGGCAAAGAAGAGTCATTCCTATCATTGTGTTTTTACAACAAAAGTTTAAAAAAAAATGTATTCCCAGGCGTTTCAACTTACAATGATTTGGGTTCTTTCTCACATAATGATTAATGAAATTGCTGAAAGTTTGGCAAAACAGGCTATTCACCACCAAATTTCTTCGAAAGTTATTCTCGCAGTAAATAAAACCTCAAAGTTAATAAATTCTGCTTCAACTTTTTTTCTAATTAAAAGAATACGTATTGTTACTACACATGTATATGTTTTGTGTTTTTGCTGGGAATTCCATCTCCCATCACCTTTTCCATCCAAATAAGAAAATTGCGAACACTATTTTCTGTTTTTGAGAACTAGGCATGTACTAACTATATCATCTTTCATATAGTAAGTCAAGCTCTTTTCTCAGCTCTATAAATATCGATGAAACAGTTGAAGCTTTCAGAATTTCCCCGCTTCACAATTGAGAGAAATATCATAATTAGGAAAATAGGATTTTTAGGTTCGAAGACACTCACCTCCTATTTTGGGGCTTCAGTCGTGTCAGAAAGTTTTAAAGGCACTGGGAGTTTTCTTTCCTAAGAAAACAGTTTTTGCTTGTTTCCAACAAGCAAAAACTGTTTTCTTGTTTACCAGTAAAAAAAACTTCCTTCTATAATTGATATTTGTAATCTGTTATCTTATAGAGATTGATATTTTCAGAATAAACTAATTGTACCAATATCTGGTATTTAATGTGTGTATAATTGATAATGTTATACACATTAACGTAGTGACACAGATGAGTAAGGTCGAGCTTGATTTTTCTACAATAGCGATCAGGCACGTATGCAGGAATTTATTTCTGGGGAGGGGGACAAATCCTTCAAAACACAAAATAAGAGGCACATTAAATTACGTAACATCTACTGAAACCAAAAGCACACATATCAAGAACTAGATACCCGCTCTATATTGCAAAACATAACCTACAAGCAGAGCTAAGAGCAAACTTTTCCATTCTGAAAAAGTTCATCTACTGATAAAGAAACATGTCGATGGACATTCCAAAGTGCTGAGCCATTTAGTCGGCATGCAACCATTTGGCTGCGGAGATAGGTTTTTAGCCTTTTGACGACGCCACGGAGTTTCTATTTGTCTCTATGACAGCGCTTCACTTGGCACTGAAGTGAAAGAAATTAATGTTTACGAATAATCATCATACAGTGCTTGATATCAGGGATCTTGCCCGAGTCCGTCAATACCAAGTTCAAGGAGTGGGCGACACAGTGAACATACTTGGCGAGTGAATGTTTGTTTGAGATAAAAGCTTGGGTTCCTGGCAAATGTCCGCTCATGTTTGCAGCCCCATTTTACCCTATTTCCCTGCATAGACCAAGTTTCTCCATTTGACATAGGATAAATTGACCGAGGCTTTCACCTTGCAAGCAATCAACAACAGCAAACTCGACAAACTCTCCCTGATCTGAAAAGTTTTGCTGTCCAAAAATCAAAGCCCTAGAGCCATCTGTTCCTGCCTTGATATGTCGATTGTGTCGTCCGTCAGGGTGGTAAAAACCAGCCGATTTCACTTGATCAACAATCTTTGCAGCAATAAGCTGTCCACAAATATCAACTAGTTCGTTCTGAATCCTGGGGCTGCAGCATTGGGAATTGCCCGCATTTTTCTCAAACACCTCTTTCATTATTGGATCGTCTTTCATCCGATAACGTAGCAGAGTCCTAAAATTTCCATCGTTTTTTACTGGCTCTACAAAGTCAATTTCCTCGAATCCTCGTCCCCACACAGTGCAAGTCCTTGCCATCCAAACAACAGTGTTGTTTCTATGATGAGACGAAGCCGTTTTCTTTTGATTTCTATTTCATCTCTCTTCTAAGTATTTAAGACTTCCGCTATAGAGGACTTTTGCCTGCTCACTGTTGCCAGAAAACTTTCCCCCAAACAACAGCGTCTTTATGGTAGGAGTTGGACGGATGTTTAGAAAAGTCTTCCAGGGCGTTTTTCTATTTCACGTGAGGCTCCATAACAAGCTACCCTAATTTTTGGGGAGTCCCCGTTCAGGCTTGATCACAAGTATGTTTTCTTGAAACACCCTTTTTTCACTTACGAAAATTTTTTTCGCCAAGCGTACTTATCCATCCAGCTAACTTGAAACTTCCTTGGTTTCGAGCCTGTGATATGGACTGGGAAAGGATAGTCCTTGTTTGGTTTAAAATGCCTTTTCAGTAAATTATACTTTGTTTCATCAGAAACCGAACCTCTTCTTTCAAAAAAGGTTCCTATGTCAAGCTCAACGTCAATATTTATTTCATCACGTTTGTCTGCTACTACTTCAGTATTTGGTATTGATTCTTGAGCTGAAGTCAAAGGTTCAGTCGCAACGGCAATGTTCAGCTGATCACCATTGCCACTTTTTTCCAAGTCAACCTCACTATTTCATCGTTTTTTTTTACCCCAAAGCTGGAGAACACTCTGTTGTTTTTTTGACATTTTCACACTTCTCCTATCTTTAGCAACACTTGGTTTTAAACTGTTGTCAAATGAAAGGACCTGGGTTTAATTGCAAGAATGACTGCTTCATCCCCTAGAAGAAAACCACCCACGAACAGATGACCTTTAAAAACTTAAAATTAGCTCAAAGACTGCTAGACAGAGGGTGAGACAATGGACAGAAAATGGATTAATCCTATGCTGGTGACCCAATCGGATAATTGCAGGCAGAAAAATTATCGAAATTGATTGACACATTATGTCTAGATTACCGATTAGCTACTATCCCTTCTTCTGTGAGAAGTATCAGAAAAAATGGGAGACAAAATTGTGAGTTTGGGGGGGGGGGACCGTAGCCCCCCCCCTTAGAACGTGCTTGACAACAACAACAACAACAACAACGAAGCAGCCATTTTGTCAAGTATACGTGAAAAGTGTAGCAAGGTGTATTGATTTAGAGTTCAGGTGTGAAGACTTCTTTTTGGATTTAACATATCGCTAATAATATAATTAGTAAAGGATTATAGTCGCTTCCTGACCTACAGCCAATATAGTGATAATAATTAATTCAGTGACCAAAGGATTATGATTTGAATAAGCAGATTGTTTCATTACATTCGTGAGAATTGAGTGAGAATTCCCTTGGGAACTGTGGATTTTCTTACGGATATTTCCATGATCCGTTCTTAAAAAATTGGTACAAATAATCAAACTTTAGCGCAATGAGCATTGTTAATTCAGAATGAATTAAGAAGTTTTCCGAATTGAGACTGTAGTTTTTGATATTGAAGTATTCACAGCGAAGTGTTTACAATTAAGCAGATGGAAAATTGTCTTGTTTGAACGGAAAGATTTAATACTGTGCGCGTGGTATAAATAATTGGATACTGTGGATCTTTGGTTTGCCATTGACATCCGTGGGCCCACCTACTATGAAGGTCTAAATCGGGTCAAAACTTCCCAAATTTTCGTCGATAATTTTCCCAAATTTCGTTGATTATCAACGAAAATTCGGGAAATTTTGACCCGATTTAGAACTTCATAACCTACTGAGATATAAGTTAGTCTGTTTTTCTTTGGATATAAAGATGATTTCAGACAGTTTGATCTAACGTTTGCGCAATTTTCGGGCTATTCATTATAGCCTGTGCCATTCCTCAAAATAACAAAAGAAGATGGACCAACAAATGATCATTTCTGGAAGAAGTCTATTGCTGTTTGAGAATAATTTGCCGCAAGCATAAAAGAAAACCGCAAAGATGTTAAAGAGGCTTTTGAAGAGTTGCAAAATTTTACACACATTTACAAGTCTGTTTCACAAGTCATTCGGTGCTTTGAATGTGCCTCCATTAGCTTCCAGTTACTCTAGTCAACAGACTGCTCTGTTTCCCAGGATATCCGCTACAGAGTATGAACTTGAGAAGACTAGGGAATCTACAGTTTTGGAAATAACTCGACAAGTTACTGTCGCAAATATAAAAGAAAACCGCAAAGACGTTAAAGAGGCTTTTGAAGAGCTGCAAAATTTTCCAGACATTTACAAGTCCGTTTCAAAGTCAATCGTTGCTTTGAATATGCCTCCATCAGCTTCCAGTCACTCTAGTCCACAGAGTGCTCTGTTTGCCAGGAGATCCGCCACAGAGCATGGACTTGAGAAGACTAGGGAAACTATAGTTTCAGAAACAACTGGACAAGTTACTGCTAAAACTGGAAATACGGCTAAGGTTAACAGTTTAAAAGACTTGGCTGAAGTTGTTATCAATGAGGTTTACAAGTCTGTTTCGCTGAATTTCAATCCAGTCCTCGACCGGATTGAACGTGAGTTGAAAGCATATAGAGTGCAAATATCTAATCTTGAGAACCCTGTGGAAAAGCTTGAAGTGAAACTAGACGATATTGCTCAAGAAAATATACTAGATTGCCTAATGTTTAGTGGATTGAAGCAGCAACCTGGTGTCGAGTTGAAAACAAGTGTGTTGAATACCCTGTCGTCAAAGATGGGCCTTTCTGTTATTTCGTCAAGTGATATATCTATTGCTTTCTGTTTTCGACTGAATGGACCTCAGGCTTCTGGTGATAAAGTGGCCCCAGTGATGGTGAAGTTCAGCAGTAAAGAAACCGCAAGGCGGGTTTTTGCGAGTAAGGCTAAGCTATCTGGTTCTGATATTTTTGTGCGTGAATCCCTCGCCAGAAGATGTCGCGATATCTTAAATGCAGTTTTGGATTGGTTTGGTGTTAAACACGTATGGACCGATCGTAGAAACATACTTGTGAAACTTCCGGGTGAACCGTCTGCAATAAAAGTAAGATGCCTTGCAGAATTCGTGTGGTGTTTTGTATTTTTCTGTCTTTGAAATTTTGTGTGTGTTCATATGTCTGTTTGTCTATTTGTTCTCGTCCCTTTGATTTTTTTTTCATTTCTATTTTTTTGTATCTTCTTTTGTGATCATTATTTTTTTTGTTTTCATTAAAGAAGTTTTTTTTACTGTTTTTAATTATTTTCCTGTTTGAGTGCGGAGAAAGTATGTTTTATGGCTATTGTCGTTGTTCATATTTATCAAACAGTTCGAGGTAACGAACTGTATAGTAAGAGCGACTCGTCTCAATTGAAACCGAAAATCTAAAAACCAGAATTTTAGTATCAATTAATACATCAAAAGAATCGGGTTTTATGCTGATTTTAAATATTTAAGTTTTATCAAGTTTGGTATTTTCTGCCAAAAGAAAGATCACGGATGCGTGTTTATTTTTTTTTCTTTTCCCCAGGGGTGACCGTATCAACCCTGTGGTCCTAGAGTGTTGCAAGAGGTCTCATTCAAGCGGAAATTAAAAGTTCTAGTAACCTTTTTAATAATAAAATTAAAAAATTTAAAAATAGAAATACTTTATTCAAAAAACTGCATTTTTGACGCTTTTTCATGCTGCAGTCTTTTCAAAGATATTTGATTTTTGAACCAATCAAAAAGTTAGTGGTGACGAATTTTATAGTAAGAGCGACTCGTCTCAATAGTAACTGAAACTTTAAAAAACGGAATTTTTGATGCCAATGGATACATCAAAAGAATCGAATTTTTATGCTGATCATGTCAAAGATTAATCAATGATGCCATAATCGTAGGTTGTAGCCAGGTCGTCTCTTACTATTCCAATTAAGAAAAAACCCTAGGCTTTTTCCTGTTTGTAATCAAACAGTTCGTGGTAACAAACTGTATAGTAAGAGCGACTTGTCTTTTAATAAAAATAAAATAAAAATAGAATCACTTTTTACAAAAAACTACATTTTTTATTTCTTTTCATACTGCAGTCTTTTCAAAGATATTTAATTTTTGAGACAATAGAAAAGTTAGTGGTTACGAACTGTATTGTAAGAGTGACTCGTCTCAATAGTAACCGAAACTTTAAAAAACTGAATTTTGATACCAATAGATACATCAAAAGAATCGGATTTTTATGCTGATCATGTTAAAGATTGATCAATGATGTCATAATCGTAGGCTGTATCCAGGTCGTCTCTTACTATTCCAATTAAGAAAAAACCATAGGCTTTTTCCTGCTTGTAATCAAACAGTTCGTGGTAACGAATTGTATAGTAAGAGCGACTCGTCTTTTAATAAAAAAACAAACAAACAAAATTAAAAAATAGAATCATTTTTTACAAAAAACTGGATTTTTGATGTCTTTTCATGCTGTAGTCTTTTCAGAGATATTTGATTTTTGAAATAATCAAAAAGTTGTTGGTAACGAAATGTACAGTAAGAGCGACTCGTCTCAATAGCAACCAAAACTTTAAAAAACGGAATTTTTATACCAAGAGATACATCAAAAGAATCCAATTTTTATGCCGATCATGTTAAATATTGATCAATGATGTCATAATCGTAGGTTGTAGCCCGTCGTCTTTTACTATTCCAATTAAGAAAAAGCCATAGGCTTTTTCCTGTTTATAATTACATTAAGGAACGAACTGTAGCCCATAGTAACTGAAGTATTAAATCAAACAGTTCGTGGTCATAATAAAGAGATGTGTAATGGCTCATTTTAAAGGAAATATCTGTATATAGAAACCTTTTATAATTAGCGAAAATAATTATTATTATAAAATAAATTTTTACGACATGGTAAAGAACTAACTCTAGGCCATAGTATCTAATTTAATTTTGAAAAGAATTATATTTAAAGACGATCATTAAAAGAACTATAATATAATAAGGGGGGTTCAGAATACATAGCTTAGTCAGTAGAGTTTTAACAAAATATCTTATAGAGGAATTGAACATAGAGTATAATTATAAGGGTTCGGGCTATTTCACTGTTTCATTAAACCGATTGTCTTCTCTTGAAAGAAATCAGCTTGATGTTGAAGGCTTATTATATAACACGATTGGGACTTATGATAATTTGATTGATTTTCCTTCTTGTTCTAATTCAAATAGTAATTATGTAACAAGTCTTAGATGGGCTAAGGAAAGTGCGGGGCTCTCAGTGCTTCAGCTAAATACTCAAGGGTTAATCTCTTCCTTCGAAAAACTTAAAATTATGATGGATGATTTGCAGCCATAAGTGGTTAGTCTGTTTGATCCTTTTTTGGATGGTTGTAATGGTTCGCTTTTTGACTTGTCTGGTTATTTTTCTGAAAGACTGAACCAGGTTCAGTTCGGAAGGGGAGGTCTTGTTCTTTATGTGTATAATAAATTTCCATATTTTATTCGTAGAGATCCTTCTCGGAATGTAGAAGGAGTTTTTGAAATGCTGTTTGTTGAAACTTCGGTCTCAGAAGAAGTTGGTTATTGGTGAGGTTTATCGTGCCCCAAACGGTTCTATTCCGTATTTCTTAAATATTCGAAATGAAACAATGGAATTGGTTCAAAATCAGCCATATAATAGGATCGTCATGGGTAGTTTTAACTTAAATCTTTTGGATGATACTTCTGTGTCTATAGATTGTCTGCCTGTAATGCTTTCTTATGGTAGGCTGCCAACGACGCTTATACCTACTAGAGTAACTGAAACAACAGCCACTTTAATTGATAATATTTATTCTTCTTTACCAATTCTTAGTAGCTCCGTCTTGGTTAGCGACATTTCAGATAACTTTCCTATTTTTTCGAGGTTAGCCCTTCCTGAGCCTGCGTCTACCAGAACTGCACTCCCAAGAAGTTTTTCTTATCACTTTTCCGAAAAGAACCAGCCAATTTTTAAATTACGTTTGTTTTAAAGGTGTGGGATGAGTCTGAATGTATATCAGATCTTGATATTTGTTTTGATTTGTTTTATGATTTGTTTTACTTCAAACCTGTAACCCTGTATCTATGTGCTGTCGGCCAAAAATAATCAGAGCCTTTAAACCCTTGGATGCCTCACGGTTTACTCAAGAGCTGGAGAAGAAAGAATTATCTTTGGAAAAAGTGGAAAGCTTTTTCTCTAGTTTGTCACCTGGACAAATATAAGAGTTACAGGAATGTATTTAAATCACTTATTCACCGTGCTAAGTCTGGTTTTTATTTTACGAAGTTCTCTGGTTGTGGAAAAGATTTTAGAAAAACCTGGAGACTTATTAATTAAGTTCATAAACCTGGCCCTCTCAAATGAGCTTTTCCAGAAAGTCTTTTAATCAATGGGTATCAGGTAGAAATGTTGTCGAAAGTCAACTAGCGTCTTATTTTTCCACTGATGGGAAAACCAGTGTAGCAACTATCTTTCCAGCACCTTCTGATCCCGATTACAAGTCCTATTTAAGCCCGGCTCGTCTAAAATCAATGGAGATTGAGCCGTTAATTTAGTCTAAAATCAATAAAATAAAAGTTCAAAATAGGGATAAAATCCTTTTTAATAGACAGTGTATGATAAATTTCACAAAAATACCAGATATTTCAGTCACATATACAGTGACTGTCATCAGTAGTAAAACAGTTTTACTGCTTATGACGGTCACTGTATGTGTGGCCGAAATATCTGGTATTTTTTGTGAAATTTATTATACACTGTCTATTAAAAAGGATTTTATCCCTATTTTGAACTGTTATTTTATCGTCATGGAAAGGCAGTGTGGTCTCCGAAATTATCTAGTCTAAAATCTGCAGGATGGTCTTTGCCTCAAAGGTACTTTGTCATCAGGCCCAGATGATATTCCTACTAAATTTATTAAGTTCATTAATTAGCAATTGTCTCGCCCTTAACTGAGCTTGTTCAAGATTCTTTTGATCTTGCTATTTGCCCATCTTCACTTAAAAGGACAAGATTAATAGTCCTATTTAATGATGGCTCAAGGAGCGATCCTTCAAACTATAGACCAATCTCTCTCCTGTCAGTGTTCAGCAAGATTTT
>NC_142813.1:49179285-49201938 GCF_049724085.1 Artemia sp. Qi Xiang Cuo | reverse complement strand
AATTTTACATTTTTAGGAGGAAATTTGCCAGTTTTAAAACACTAATTGGGCTGGTCTTTAAATTCCGGATAAGCTGCTTACAAAGATGTCTTGAATATTTTAAATAAATTATTTTTTGATTTTTTTTTTAATTGATTTTTTCCTGTATTCTTTCTCTTTCTTATTCTATATAATCAAAAACCAATTTAATCTTTGTCAATTAAAAATGTAAACGACGTAATCGTCTCCCGGTTTAGTTGTAAAATCATGTAAGTTAAAAAGTACACGTCAAATAGGACTAGGGCTGCCAAGAAAAAGAAAACTTATATAACATGCAATAGGCTAATTAGTTTAAAAAATACCATTTTTTCAATAGTCTTCAGCTCAGGTAAATCATTTAAATTTAATAGTAAAAAGAAAAACATGTAGTCATAATTAAAAAAGTCTCACTTAAAAGGCTTTACTCGTCCTCGTCCACTTCCGAATTTAAAGCAACGACTAGTGTCGAATTCTGATTCAAGGGATCCAACTGTTTCCATTTCTTGGGAGCTCAAGTCAAATCACCGGGGATCACCCAGTCATTGACTTCACTTGACGACCTGAGGACAAATTACGTTGTTTTCATAAGGGCCGAAACACTCGAGATATTTAGCTTATTCCGATTTTTAGTTTTTATGACCGACAAAATCGAGAACTGTCTCTCTGCACCAGCACTTGAATGGGGCAAGCTGCAGAGAGTCAGAAAGAACTTTGGCAAGTATGGAAACAGTTCATTTCCAGCAGCGTCTTTAAAAAGGGACAAAGCTTTCCAAACTTTGCACGGATTTTCGAGGTCCACCTGTGAAACGTGATGGAGAATAGTTATCCTCCGTATAGTTAACGCAAACTCAAGTTTGCGTTAATTAAACTTGCTCATAACGCAAGTGTATCGGGTCAACCCCTTTTGCCCCCCCCCCCCTATTAAACTTTCTATCTATAAGTAAAATGAATCATTTTATGCAATCCTGAAAAAAAAGATAACTTTTTCAGAATGAGGAGATTCACCAAATCACCTTGGGTGGATTTTGTTTTGGGTGGCTTTTCCAATAGATTCCCAATCATCACGAATCCAAGTGTCATTACAGCTTCATTTTTAGTTGGTAAGATTTGATACACAGAAAGATGATTTTGTCGACCTTTAGACGCCGGAAGTGAAGTGTCTGATTATGAAAATAGGTGACTGTTTGTCTGTCCCTTAAGAGACAGACAAGCAAAAATTGTAAATCGTCATATATTTGCGATAATTTTTTCCCTGAAGTCATTGAAAATAAAAAAAAATTTGTTCAATTTAAATCATGACTTTTTACTAGTTTTTACTAGATTTCGGGAAATTTACTAGATCATCTAAATTTAATAAATTTTTTTTACTAGATCTAGTAAAAACCTAATGAACAAATCAACCCGGGTTGCCACCGTCATTAGTATTTTACTAGATCTAGTAAAACAAAATAAATCTAGTAAATTTAGAGGATCTAGTAAATTTCCCGAAATCTAGTAAAAACTAGTAAAAAGTCTTGATTTATAGTAAACAAAACTGTTTTTTATTTTCCATGAATTCAGGGAAAAAAATTATCTTAGACATATGACAATTTACAATTTTTGCTTGTCTGTTTTACAATTTACAATTTTGCTGGTCTGTGTCAGAGACAGACAAGCAGTCACCTATTTTCATAAACAGACACTTCACTTCCGGCGTCTAAAGGTCGACAAAATCAGCTTTCTGTGTATCAAATCTTACCAACTAAAAATGAAGCTGTAATGACACTTGGATTCGTGATGATTGGGAATCTATTGGAAAAGCCACCCAAAACAAAATCCACCCAAGGTGATTTGGTGAATCTCCTCATTCTGAAAAAGTTATCTTTTTTTTCAGGATCTATAATGACGCTTGGATTTGTGATGATTGGAAATCTATTGGAATCAAAACAAAGGCCATCCACCCAAGGTGATTAGGTGAATCTCCTCAGTTTGAAAATTTTTATTGAGGAAAAAGGAGCCAGCTGAGAGAAATTAAAAGTAAGTAGAAATGTAACATTATATATATATATATATATATATATATATATATATATATATATATATATATATATATATATATATATATATATATATATATATATATATATATATATATATATATATATATATATATATATATATATATATATATATATATATATATATATATATATATATCATGCAATTTGTGGTACATTTAGTTTTGAGGTGTTGGTAACACTGACAAGCACTTGTCGGGGTAATATCATTAGTATAGTTAGCTGGTTCCTGAGTTCAGAGCTACCGTCACACAGTATTAACCAGCTTTACAAAAATTGTTTACCATTCTGATTCTGATTTTCTAATTGGCGAAAATTCGAAAATTATATAATTTAACAAATATTGCATTGAGTTTTTCACATTAAACCTTTTATTTCTTACAAGGTTTTTCAAAATAAAAATTTTTCTTTTAACCGAACATTATTATTACCTACTAAATCTTTTTCGAAACCAGTTACATCAAAATTCGACCTGAAAAAGGATTTTAAACGCATAAATCGCATATATTGAAAATATAAACGCCAAAACAAGGTTCCCAATTGAATTTTTATCGGATTGAGAGAAACAGACACGAGGAAAAAAGGGTTGACGAAACTGTTGAATACCCCCGGCCGAGGGGGTCTTCAATACCGGGGACAGCTTCCAACCAACTTAGACAAACAGCAAATAACGGAAAAAAGAGTGGACCAAAAGGTTTAATACCCCTGCTGGTGGGTTTATTCATAACTCCCCGGTTTTTTTTTTTTTTTTTGGCTTAATTTATTATTGAAAAGTTTTTAATTTAAATGTTTTTATAAATAGGTCAATTTATTATATTACTATATACATGGGGGAAGGGGAACTTGCCTCCATACTGGTGACCATGGGGCAAGCATGGATCCAGAGCATTAATTTGGGAGGGGCGGCAGTGTCAAAAGGGGAAATTTTTTTAACATCGATGATATTGGCTCTTGGTGGCCGAAATTGGATTCTCTTCAATGTAGCTTTAATTCTAATGTCCGATATGAAGCGGGGCATTACTTTTGGATATGACTGAACTGGCACTGAAAAAACAAATATGAATAATGGTTATTTTTTTTTTTTTTTTTACAGACGGGAATAATGGCTACGTGATTTGAAACGTGTGGATTTGATGGAAAATCCGAATTGGTTAAAAAAACTATTAAAATGCACGAGGCATTTCAAGGAAGAGCATTTTATGGCAGCAGATATTACTAAGCTAAAAAAAAGTCTGCTTGAAGCCAAACGCCATCCCGTTTATTTTAGTCGGTGACGGTCAAAGTAAGACTTTATGTCTGTTCATTAGCTATCAGTGGTGTAGTTGGGTGAGAAAATCGGGGAAATGCGATCCATGGGGACAGTAATCCATTTGTTTTCCTACGAAAAAAAAGGCTCTCAGTTTCATCTGCTTAATTTTTAACCTTTGAGGCATCAGCTATTACGAGATGGTAGCTTTGGGAGGATGAAAAAGTGCAGCCCTCCCTCCTCTTTTTTAAGGACTGTACGCCAAGGATAAGCCATTGCTTGAGATTCGCTAAAATAGATTCATGACCTAATCAAATAAATGTTTGTAGCTGGTTTAACAAGCCAGGTTTGGAGAGTTCAGGCAACATTATTATGCGCCAACTATTATCCGACTTCTTGAGGACAAGGTATTTATTTCAGTTGGTGACTCTCTGCACTGGCGACATTGCCTTGACCGACATCAATAGCAACCAGTACAACCCGATTTCGTTTGAAGTTGTGAATGTTAGCCGTACGTGCTTAATTAGTTCGTTAACTTAGTAAATAAAAAAGTACCACTTTTTCTCATTAAAAGCTTGTTTTTTTCCTCTCCCTCCTTATTTTTGTGAAAAAGCGGCACTGACATAGCATTCAATAGAATTTAATTTAATCATAGGAATACCTAACTAACGTAGAATTATTATGTGTGTTCAAATAACCTTACAAGAGAAATATGCTTTTGTATCTTTAAATTGACTCCGGACCTTACGTTTATATTTAGGTTTTTTTGCTAACATACTTGTATAATTCTTTATTTATTCGATTATTTCAGCCTATCTGAGCATTTAGAGCACGGCTCAGTGCTGCACTGCGCCTACCTGCATATTCAGTCAAGCTTTTATGCAATATAACTTCTACATCCCTCACCACTCCCCCTCTCTCCATCTCTTCTCTACTTCTCTTCTCTCCTCTTCGTACATCGTTTTTTCTTTTCTTCTTTTTTTTATAGAAGTAGATTAGAGTAGATAAGATATGTTGCAGTCATAACAATAAGTTTTTTCCACTGTTACAGGTGACATTGCTTTCACTGACATCGGTAGCAGCTCACACAACCTGAATTCCGTTGGACTTGTTAATCTTAGTGGTAAGTCTTGTTCAGTAAATTAGTTAATAAATCTAATAGTGCTCGTTATTGCTCATGCTCATTTACAGCCAGTTATTTCCTCTTTCTCCCTACTTTATGAAAAAGACATAATTAATACTTAGAAACAAAAAAAAAGCTATTTTGAATATAACCACTCATGATTTTGCCATTATTTTTTTTCTGTGATTTGATGGAGGGAAAGTCACTGGATTCTATATGCACCGAAGGAGTAATTAAAGCTTCCTTGGAAAGAAAGTAAATTAATGGTTATAGTTTTTTTTTGGATTTTGCTGTTCTGATTGGGGAATAAGCTTGTCCACATAAGCTATAGTTTTGAACATTATTGAGATTTTTGACTATATTGTATACTCATTTTTAACAGAATAGTGAACAAAGTCGCGAGCGTCTGTGCTACGCACAATGAAAAGAACAGCTTCCGACCTTTCCCTTGTTTTGTTTCTCCGTCACTGGATTACGATAAATAGTAACGACCAATTGTAATTTTTTCAGCAGGATGCTGGCTGAGTCTCAACCTTGAATGCAAACTTGTCAATACTCAGGATGATATTCCAATATTTCATTTTTATTTTCAAGGTGATGCTGTATTTGAATTGGAAGACTGGGTGAGCATGACCACTGATCTAATAGCACTCTCAAACGTAAATATAGGCGTGATAAATGGGTGTCGATAAACATCACATAAAATCTAATAGGGTAGGGTGAAACAATTTCAAAATAGAAGGAATTAATTTAAATATGCTCCGCAATAAAGCACCCTCATTTTTTCATTGTCCTAATTCTATTCACAAGCTTTATATCAGGATCTGTCTCTTTAATTCAGACCACATCTGATCAAAGGACGCTATCTATTCTCCTAAGTTGTATTGAATTGTGTAACTACGGTATGTAGTTGCCAGGTTCGCATAGGTATGGAATCGTCTCCGGAGACGCGGACAAAGGGTCACTTTTTTTGTGTGGAGAGGATAGGTTTTGTCAGTACTTGTTCCGTAGGTGATTATACTTTGGGTTCTTGCCGGACAAACATATAAACTCTCCTATCCCCTTTTGCCTTCCAACCCTCCCATTAACCATAATAAAACCATGCTCCCCACAAAAATGTAAAAACTTACTTCCCCAAGTGATCTTTCTCCTTCCCTTGTCCCTTGTAGGCTATGCCTTCCCCTTAATTCTTCCAAACTTTCTTCTTCTTGAATTGAAGGATTTGCAAAATTAAAACCATCACAAATATCACGTTGTTCTAAAAAATAGGCCATGACGCGTTATAATCCCCCATCAATATAAATCCCATGCGCGGGTACTTCAAACCTAGAGCAACCATTTCATTAGACAGAAGTTACCAAGCATCTTCATTTGAATATGAGCTAGACTGAGGCGGCAAATATACGGAACCTTACATAATATCCAATACTGAGCACTTTAAACGAAGCATAATCCACACAACATTCTCAGATTTACTGCGCAGCCTTTTAACTGAAGCAAACGTTGTTTCTTTCACGAACACAGATAGGCCACCGTACATTCTACTATTTCTACTTTTATATATATATATATATATATATATATATATATATATATATATATATATATATATATATATATATATATATATATATATATATATATATATACCGCCATCTATACTATATTCAAGGCTGTTGTGTCTGAGTTTGCATCTTGGCTGGTAACTTGGAAAAAGTTTCTGAATTATTTTGAGGTCTTTTCTTGTTGTTGTTTACACTCTAAATTTAGTTTTTTTTTGTCAATTAGTATTTGTATGACCTTCTCCAATTGATAGAATAAGCCTTCTTCACTGGGTATTCTCACCAGCGCCATCTTTTTTCTCGGGTAGATTGGCACGCCATCTACAGTTTCAATTTTATATTGTGCCATTTTTGATTCTTTATCGGTAAGAAGTGTACTGGGAACTAGCAGAAGAGGGGAAGGAACCTCCCGCAAGCGACGTATTGTACCCGCCGGTATTAAGTTACCCGTAAATTGCGGGGAACAGTTGAGGGGGTCCTTACACTTCCCTTGTTCCTAGGTTCCTTCGTTGCCGAGCTGTATTTCATTTCGTACGAGGATGCCGCCCGATCGACTAGTCCTGAATGCGGTTTTAAATTTTGCTGTACGGGCAAGGAGTACAGGAAATACGTCTGCTGACATTATCCAAACTGGTTGCGGATTTTTTCCTGAAGAGAAAATTAATGAAGCAAAGAAGTTTATTTGGTCCGAGGGACAGATGTCTACCCGCCAAACGGATAGGCAGAAGAAAGCGGATACGTTTGCGGACATTCTGAAAGTGTTGGATTACTGTGATAAGAATAATGTCCAGCTACCGAAGTTCGTCATATATGAGCCGGATGAAGTACCCTCTATTCCTGGCGAAGTTACAGCGACTCTTTCGCGCAAGGTAAATGACTTGTGCCTAGAGTTCCGGAACTTCGTCTCAGCCCAAAGCTACGCTGTTCCGAGTATGTCTGCAACTACTGAAGTTTCTATCAACAGTGTCTCTATCAATAATGGTCATGCTCATGTCAGTACTAAGCCATCCTATGCCGTTGTACTGAAAGACCTACCAGAGACTCTAGACAACCCAATTGCTCGTAAGGGTTTCGTGGATAGTTTATGTCCAAATTCTGACGACATTAGCGAACTTCGCAAGACTAAACAGGACTGGAAGCTCTACGTCAAGTTGAAGGCGACTGCAGAGAAGATTATGGAAAATATGAGGTCTAGGACACCCACGGTTACAGCGTCACTGAAGGAGCGCTTGTTCATCGGAGTTCTAAAACGAGTCCCAAATAGTATGTCCCACACGGATGTCGAAACTATTGTCCCAAATGCCGTAAAAGCAGTGGAAATAGGAAAATACGAACATTCGAAAGTATTCAAGGTGTACTTTGAATCCAGAAAGAATCTAGACCGTTTTCTCGCGGACTCCGTCCGCGTTGGCTACGAGAAGCTGCCTGCCGATGAATTTAATTTCCTACCGAAACGGTGCTACTCCAGTCATGGACTCGGTCATGTGGCGGCAGATTGCGCCGCATCTCCCATCTGTGGCCGCTGTGGTGGCACTGACCACGTATCTAGTAAGGACAATAAGTGCAACAACGATATGTTCTGTATCACATGCAAAAAAAGAGGTCATACATGTTACAGTGTTCGGTGCCCTTCAAATAGACCTACCCCAGCGAAGAAATGAATCGAGGACCCTTAGCCTCTTATGCAATTGCCTCGTGGAATATAAATGGAAATCTGTTAAGTCGGTCTGTGTTTTTGAAGGACTTTTTATCGAAGTGTGACATAGTGTGTATTCAAGAACATTTTGCAAACACTTTGAGCCTGAGCCTTTTGGAACTATCAACTAATCACAAAGTGTTCTCGGTTGCTGCGCGCCGCTCTCAGTCTCATGGCCGGCCTTGTGGTGGTCTAGCGACTTACGTGAAGTCATGTTTTACTTCTTCTGTCTTTGATTCAGCAAGTGACTTTTTAGCGGTTAGAATCCAGAATGTGGTTGTGCTGAATGTATACTTACCCACGAACTATCGCGATGACCGTTCTGAGAGACTTTTTGCCATTAGTGTCGCTCGTTTATCTAAGTGCTTGGGAAAAATAAAAGAGCAGGGCTTATGCTGCATCGTGATTGGTGACTTTAATTGTGACCTAATTGACTCACTTAATTCTTCTGGTGATTCTGTTCGTCCAAGTATTATCTTCGGTCTGTTTGATGATGATTACTTGGTTGCGCCGAAGAATAAGAGTTTTACTTACGTCCATAATTCGGGTAGCACATCTAATTTAGACCATGTTTGTCACACGCGATCTGTAACTATTGTGGAAGTTGGTGTTAGTGATTCTAGTTTTACGTCAGATCATTTTCCTCTGTTTTTTAGTGCTCGGTTTGATGATGTCGGTCCTTCTTTTATCCCGTTTGCTAAAAAGCGATCTGTGTTTTATATTAGTGATTGGGATAGGGCGTCATCTGATCTTTTCCAGAATGCGTGTAATGATATTCTGGCGAAAATTCGCGTACCGTTTGATTTATTAATGCGGAGTTCAAAACAGAATATGCGGGATTCTCGAATTCGGCTGAATCTATATTGTAGTGAACTTACTCAGGCCCTATCCCTTGCAGAAAAATCGGCGGTACCCATTAGGCGAGTAAAATCTGGAACCGAAGAGCCCGGTTGGTCAACTAATAGTAACTTGCGCAATGCTTGCTTTTCTGCTAAATTTTGGCTCTCGGTCTGGATTGAAGCAGATAAGCCGCGGGATGGGTGGCTGAGAAAACTGTACATCTATACGAAACGTCAGTTTGCAAAGCAGCTCTCTTTGCATCGGAATTCGATTATTTCGTCTTGTTCGGAAGAAGTTCGGTCGCGGCCTAATAAGCTGTGGTCTAGTCTTGTGAAAGAAGCGCCAAGTCAGACCCCGTCTCTTATACCACTTTCTTCATGGATTGAGCATTATAAAAAAGAATTTTCTGCTCCGGATCCCCATCTTCTAAATAGTTATAAAGCGAGACTCCAAGATTTCTTTGAGCATGCATCTAGTCCGGGACCGATTATTACAAAGAGTCTGATTATTTCTGCAATTGGGAAACTGAAGAAAAAAAAGTCTAGAGGATATGATGGGATTTCTGCACAACATTTATCGTTGTGTGGGGGTATGTTTATTGAGCATTTGGTCCTCCTTTACCAAATGATATTTAATTTGGGAATTGTGCCCGAGTCTTTTTCAATTGGATGTCTGACTCCTATCCCAAAGAAAAATAAACCTCCTTCCGATTGTTCGTCTTTTCGCCCAATAACGGTTTCAACTGTTTTTGTAAAATATTTGAAAATCTGATTATTGAGGAGCTTCGTACTAAATGTACAGTTCAGGCCCATCAGTTCGGTTTTCAGTCTCGCCTCGGATGCGGCCATGCTCTTTCTGCTTTAGTATCCGCTTTAGTTGACGCAGAAGACCGCGGTGAAAGCATCGCTTTAGCCACTCATGATGTAAGGCGCGCGTTTGATTCGCTTCTCCACGAGGAGATTATACTGGATATGGGTTTGGCCGGTGTTGATCCCTGCTCTCTAGCCCCACTGGCTGACATGTATGAAAATCTAAAAGCGGAACTTAAACTTCCTTTACCAGCGAGTGAGTGCACTAGCCTGTTGAATGATGTTGCTGTTTCTCCGCGTGGTAATCCCCTTCTCCCGGTAAAGAAGGGGGTAAGACAAGGTGCCATTTCGTCACCGACAGCATTTAATAACAGTATCGTAAAGCCGCAATCGAAGTCACTTATGACTTACATTCTGCGCTGTGTTGATTTATCTTTGATTGGTTATGCGGACGATGTACTGAACCTGAGCCGCTTTCTGCAAGGACTAGAAGATAATTTTACTCGACTACAACAAGAGTATGCTCAGATTGGACTTCAGTTTAATGCCGACAAGTCTGAAGTACTGCTGTTTAATTCGAAATCTGATGCTGGTCGAAGCATCACACTTGGTGTTTCTACTGTTGGGCTCGCCGGTGGCATTGTATATCTGGGCCTTCCTATTGGACGGTCAATACTAGAGACTTCTGATTATTGAAAATCTGATTATTGAGGAGCTTCGTACTAAATGTACAGTTCAGGCCCATCAGTTCGGTTTTCAGTCTCGCCTCGGATGCGGCCATGCTCTTTCTGCTTTAGTATCCGCTTTAGTTGACGCAGAAGACCGCGGTGAAAGCATCGCTTTAGCCACTCATGATGTAAGGCGCGCGTTTGATTCGCTTCTCCACGAGGAGATTATACTGGATATGGGTTTGGCCGGTGTTGATCCCTGCTCTCTAGCCCCACTGGCTGACATGTATGAAAATCTAAAAGCGGAACTTAAACTTCCTTTACCAGCGAGTGAGTGCACTAGCCTGTTGAATGATGTTGCTGTTTCTCCGCGTGGTAATCCCCTTCTCCCGGTAAAGAAGGGGGTAAGACAAGGTGCCATTTCGTCACCGACAGCATTTAATAACAGTATCGTAAAGCCGCAATCGAAGTCACTTATGACTTACATTCTGCGCGGTGTTGATTTATCTTTGATTGGTTATGCGGACGATGTACTGAACCTGAGCCGCTTTCTGCAAGGACTAGAAGATAATTTTACTCGACTACAACAAGAGTATGCTCAGATTGGACTTCAGTTTAATGCCGACAAGTCTGAAGTACTGCTGTTTAATTCGAAATCTGATGCTGGTCGAAGCATCACACTTGGTGTTTCTACTGTTGGGCCTGCCGGTGGCATTGTATATCTGGGCCTTCCTATTGGACGGTCAATACTAGAGACGCGGCGGTTACTGCTTTCTCATTTTCAGAAGCGGGTTTCATTTACGTATAGCCGTATTGTGGCAAATAAGCGGAAGTTTGACCGTCGTCTGCTGGCCCGGGTGTACAATGCTATGGTTGTGCCCCATTATTTGTACCTCAGCCCATTCTGGCGTATATTTACGGCTACAGATAGACTGAAATTGCGTTCAGTTTACTACAAGTATGCAAAGTTTTTGTTGCGTTTACCACCATGGACAAGCAATCGATATGTTTCGCATCGGTACGGCATCATGAATCCTGAAGAAGCTATCCTAGCGCAGATTACTCGATATAATTTGACACTTAAGTCCCATCCCTGGGCTATGATTCTCCAGCAGTAGTTGGCATAAGCTGTTGGTTGTTGTGTTTGGTTATTTTTTTGTTTGTTTCAGAAGAATTAGTGTTTTTGCGTTTTTTCTTGTCTTTTGTTGTGCTCCATCTGTTTTATAATTGATGGGTAATAAATGCATTTATTTATTTATTTATTATATATATATATATATATATATATATATATATATATATATATATATATATATATATATATATATATATATATATATATATATATATATCCAAGAAGACTAATGCTGAAGCTAATTGATGATTTATGATTTTTGATGATTATTCACAAATAAAGATTTCAAAAGGTAAGATAGAACTGTCTGGTAATGTGAGGTTTTTTGAACTACCGATACAACTTCAGGTCCCCCTTCCATCATAGAATCAGCTGCCCCCCCCTCCCTAGACAAGATGCTGCATACGCCCATGTATAAGATAAATGTAATTTTTCTGTTTTACATATTTTTTACAAGTCACCAAACTTGCAATACATTCACCAAATTAAAAATTCGACTGCTTTCTTCTTGGAAGCGCTGGAAAAGACGTAATTTCTTACAGGCACGTACGCAGGAGTTCGTTTGGGCGGGGGGGCAAATCCTTCAATTCCCTTATTCTGTGAGAAGTGTCAGAAAATTATGGGAAAATAAGAAAATACGTGAGATTTTAGGGGGGGCAGACTCGGAGGCCCCCTCCCTTGCGTACGTTGCAGGTTCCCGATTATCGACATCTTTACAAAAGTCATTAGGAAACGGGAGGTACTCTGCATAGGAACAAAAAAAGAACGCATGTTTGATAATAATTAATTAAAAAATAATGGTTTGTGATTGCGATGGAAGTAAAGAGTGAAGATTAAACTTAAAACGAACAAAAATTATTGTATCGCAGTTGATGCAACATATATCAAACGAATTTTTATTTAGACACGAATAAGTGAAAATTAAAAGGCAAGAAATAATTGATGAATCTATTGTATTAGAATTAAATTAGTGAGTGAAATAGCAATAGCATAAGCCCACCACTGGACACAACAGCAGCCGGCCAACTCTAGTCGGAGAATTGTCGAGGATTGATTTTTTTAAAGAAGGGCCCCCAGTCACAGTAGAGAGAATTTACAGTATCGACAAAGGCTATAATCTCCGATAAAAAAAAAGTGAAACACATTTAAAACCACACAAATTCCTACTCCGCCTTCGCGCATGCACGATTCTGCTGTACACCAGGGTTTTGGTGCACATCCAAGCAATCGAAGCAGGATTGCTTGGATCATCAACTGTTTATATAAGGTTTTGTCTCCATTTTATCCAAATTATTTGAAAAAAACTACGTTTTCTAAAGAGTTAAAGAGGCTGAGTTACAAGGTCGAACCTTAAAACGTACAGGGATTAGGAGGCACAGTTGGGGGGCTGCCGCCCCCCAAACCCCCGCTTTCGCAGCCTTTAAATAAAAAAAAATTCTTTAAACTGAAAGTAAGGAGTGACATTAAATCTTAAAACGAACAGAAATTATTCCGTATATGAAAGGGGCTGTGCCCTCCTCAACGCCTCGCTCTTTACGCTAAAGTTTGACTTTCTCACAACTCTTTTTTTTAAACAATAAAAACTACATTTTTATTATAAAAAGATTCCACTGATTCCAGTGAAGTCTAAAAAGACTTCACTGCAGTGAAGTAAAGTACCGTACCCTAGCAGCGAAAAAAAAAATGGTGAAAACATTCTTAGTCACACAAAATAATTCTTCTTCCTCTACTAGATTTTCTTCTTCTTTCCTTTTCTTGTAAATTGATGTCCAATTTTTATATGAAATGAGTAATTTTCTGGGACATTCCCAGAAAGTGGATAGCTGCTTGTTTTGCGAATGTGCTGGTTTGCTTTGAGTATATTAAATTTGAGCACATTAATGAATATGAACAAATAAGAATGAGACAAGATTTCTGCGAAAGGGGTATTTTAAATGTGATTCAGAGAAAAAGGGTCTTTCTGGGTTTGTTTATCCCAACAAAACAGAAGTGCAAATTTAAATTTTCTACTATAGAAAAACAAATCAATAGCTTGCAAAAATGTTCAACGATGAGTGTGACATAACATTTTATTTTGATACATTTGCAGTGATACATTTTTATTATATCTTCAAAGAATAGTTCGCAGCGCATAAACAACAATAAATCACAATTTACTCCCAGCTCTTTTTACAGGTAAAAGGGTAGTAGTTGTAAACAACTACACTTTTTACAATTACAGGCATATGCTACCTGAAAGGATTATAAAAAAAAGACTTGGAGGATACGAAAATCTAAGGAAGACGACCCCTCAAGTTTGCAAATATGAGGAGATACAGGCAGAAGTTCAACCTTGTAATAAGAAACGTCCGCAGAAATTGACTTTGGAGCGGTCTAAAATCTCAAATAGAGCACAAATTGAAAAATAAGAACACAGACAACGAGACACCATAGGAAAAAATCACAAAAATCTTGCGATTTTAAAAGAAGGACGGGCATTAATATGCCATGCTCCCACAATATGTGAATGATTGCTTGTAACTATCAGTAGTGAAGTTTCTTTAAGGACAGTATGCAAGTCTAAAAAACAGGCAACTTAAAACAATAACATATTTATTTACGCTCTCTGCCTGTGTAAAAAAAAAAAAAAAAAGATTATTTTCTGCACTAGAAACATCAGGGTATAAACTCAATCGGTTGAATAGTAGGTAGGCCATTCTCGCGCAAAAGAATGTTACATTTGGATTCAGGATGCGGTTCTGACATTGTTGGTAAGTCTGAAATTTCCCCCCCCCCATGTACAAATATATACCCTTATTTGATATATAGCGGTGGGGCGAAGTGAAATTGCGTCAAAAGCGATTATTATTTTCGGAAAGAGCATAAGAAGAGGCATCGAGTGTATTAACTTTATTCATAGGTCAATAATAAAAACTACTCAATATTTACCCATTTTTCACTGTCATTTTCAATTGGCTACAATATCTTTGGCCCTGGATTCATTTTTGAAAGTGTCTTTCGCCTAAAGGATGCCCTACACGGTCAATCATTTTGATCAAAAGCTGCCGTTAATTGATTGATTCGAGCATGATTGACCGTCTAGGAATCTCTTTGACGTTTGAATTAAGCGTTGACGGTGATTGATAGAAAGTTTGAATGGCTCAAACATTTTGACCAAAAGCAGTGTGTTAGATTAGCTTTGGTCGAGATTGAAGGGCTGATTAAAGGTTCGATTGAAGATTAACTGAAGCACACGTCAATGGATTGACGGAGACTTTTGATCAAAATAATTGACTATCTAGGGCCTCCTTAACTCAACTACTTTCAAAGATGGCAAGAAGTGTCGAAACTACAACTTTAGGCTACCCCATATTTTCCTAATGTACCCTTTTATGTCATTTTGATAGTATGGGTCCCATCCAAAGCAAATTCTTGGACTCGTGGCTCGAAAGATAAGATTTTTTTTCAGAAAAATTGGCTATCACAAGCAGAGATGGGTCATTCGGGGTTTAAAAAGGTTCACAGGCCTAAATTCTTCGCTGAATTCTATCAGTTTGAGAGTAGACTTTGGAAAGATTTGTTTTGGAGGTAGTAGGGTAAGAGATTCCATTTCTACGAGACATATAGCAAATACTTCTACGAGACATATAGGAAAGTTTTTTTTATTATGACATCGATTTTTTGTGTGTCAGTCGATTAGAGAAAGTTGGCGGTTAGTCCAATATAATAACTTGATTGGTCGGTTTTATAAAAAAAAAAAAAAAACTTGTCATGCTACAATGTACTTAAACCTGTATTATAAAACCAGCGTGTCTTGTTTCGAGTTTTAACGGACAAGTTTTTTTGATAACTTGATAGGTGATTTGAATAAAAGGAATTCAAATATTTTGTCTAGCAGGTGATAACTTAATTTACTTAGACAATGAACGAGAGAAAAAAAGGGGTTCAGTTGCATGGAGGAGTTCAGAAGCTTGGGATTCAGTTACATGGGGTCGGTGGTCGTTATAATACACAAGTTCTATTTGAACAGTGTTGTGAGATCCCCTACCACACCCCCAAAGGACTCCGATCCCACCCAAACCAACCTCTGTATTAGCGAAGTTAATCTGTGGTAGGTATAATAAAACAGCGGTAGGTTACGAGATTTGGGGGCTTGAGTTGCACAATAGGTCAGTGACATACCGTGTCAGTTACACAGGGGGGTTTATTTAAATTTTCTTCTGAAATATAGGAGTTCACACTTAAAAATGTTCAATTAAGAACTATTTTTATGGAAATGATTAATTTTTGAACCAAAACTATGCTTTTCTGACTGAAGATACACATTTGAATCAGAAAAGGTGAAAATGTACACATCTAAAACAGAAAAGTGTGTTTTGACTATATTTTCTATAATTTAGTCTGAAAAATAGGAGTTCACACTTAAAAAGTTCTATTAAGAGCTATTTTTATGGAAATGGTTCATTTTTGAACCAAAACTATGCTTTTCTGACTGAAGATATACATTATAATCAGAGAAATTGTTTAAAAATACGCTAAAAGATGAGTCCTGTGAAGCTATTGTAATTTTCTATAAAAATTGAATGATTTTCAAAATCAAAGAAAATGGCCCCATCTTTAACAAATATAGCCTCAACTAGCTAAAACTGCGCATAAATTCTTGATTTTCAATCTAACTTAACTTGTAGGACTAGGACTTCATTCAAACAAGTAAATCAGCTTTTATTTAAAGTATATTAATTGCACAAAAAAAGACTATTATTTTTCCTTGTTTTTCCCTCCAGGTGCTAAGGTCTCCATCTCGCTTTCAGTTGCATAGAGGGGTGAGTTGCACGAGGAGTCAGATACCGGGGATCCAGATTCACGGGGGGGTTTCGGTTCTACACGGGTTCAGTTACACGGGGGGTTCAGTTGCACGGGGGGTATCCCTTTTTTCGTAAATCGGGCTCCCTGTTTTCAAAATCCTTTTTTCTTCTGAGGCTTGGAGCATTTGGTGGCTAGATATTAAACGTAATGAAATTTAGCACGGAGGTTCAGTTGTACGGGGTTTCAGTTATACAGGGGTTCAGTTATATGGGGGTTCTTTGTGTTAAATAAGTAGTTTTTGTATCTTTTAAAAGAACTTTACGGGGATTGAGAGACTCAGTTGCCTAATTCCGTGTGATTTTTCTTTACGAAGGTTAAGAATGTGCCTCACGGGTAATTAAAGAATGAGATGCTTACATCAACAATACAAAGAATAAGCTCAGATACTTAATAGATTTGACGCTTACAAGGGACATTGCTAGAAAGTATTCAATAGCTTAATTGAAAAGTAACGATAGAATGACATTGTGACTTGACCTAGCTTTACCTCGCCGATGTGATCTGTATAATACATAAGTAACGTTTGAAAAATATTGTCAATTTAAAAAGAAATGGCTGAAACGTGGTATGCGGGGGGTGGGTTGCATAGAGGAGTGAGTTGCACGAGGGTTCAGTTAAAGGGGATACAGTTGCACGGGGGGTTTTGGTTATACACGGGTTCAGTTACAAGGGGGGGTTCAGTTGCACGGGGGGCTATCCCTATTTTCGTAACTCGGGCGCCCTGTTGTCAAAATCACTTTTTCTTCTGAGGCTTGGAGCATTTGGTGGCTAGATATTAAACGTAATGAAATTTCTCGCGGAGGTTCAGTTGTACAGGGTTTCAGTTATACAGGGGTTCAGTTACATGGGGGGTTCTGTGTGTTAAATAAGTAGTTTTTGTATCTTTTAAAATAACTTTACGGGGATTGAGAGACTCAGTTGCCTAATTCCGTGTGATTTTTCTTTACTTGATGTTCATTAAAAAACTAAATTTTTTTGTTAAATAAGTATTTTTTGTACCTTTTAAAAGAGCTTTACGGGGATTGAGAGACTCAGTCGACTAATTCCGTGTGATTTTTCTTTACTTGTTGGTAATTAAAAAAAAAATGTTTCTGTTACATTAGTAGTTATTGTAACTTTTAAAGGAGCTTTATAGGGTTTGAGAGACTCAGTTTCCTAATTCCGTGTGATTTTTCTTTACTTGTTTGTCATTAAAAAAGAAATTTTTGTGTTAAATAAGCAGTTTTTGTATCTTTTAAAAGAGCTTTACTGGGATTGAGAGACTCAGTTGCCTAATTCCGTGTGATTTTTCTTTACTTGTTGGTCATTAAAAACGAAATTTTTTTGTTAAATAAGTAGTTTTTGTATCTTTTAAAAGATCTTTACGGGGATTGAGAGACTCAGTAGCCTAATTCCGTGTGATTTTTATTTACTTGATGGTCATTAAAAACGAAATTTTTGTGTGAAATAAGCAGTTTTTGTATCTTTTAAAAGAGCTTTACGGGGATTGAGAGACTCAGTGGCCTAATTCCGTGTGATTTTTGTTTACTAGTTTGTCATGAAAAACGAAATTTTTGTTTTAAATTAGTAGTTTTTCTATCATTTAATATTTCTTTAGGGGGACTGAGAGACTCAGTTGCCTAATTCCGTGTTATTTTTATTTACTTGATGGTCATTAAAAACGAAATTTTTGTGTTAAATAAGTAGTTTTTGTATCTTTTAAAAGAGCTTTACGGGGATTGAGAGACTCAGTTGCCTAATTACTTGAGATTTTTCTTTACTTGATGCTTATTAAAAACGAAATTTTTGTGTTAAATAAGTAGTTTTTGTATATTTTAAAAGAGCTTTATGGGGATTGAGAGACTCTGTTGCCTAATTCCGTGTTATTTTTCCTTACTTGATAGTCATTAAAAACTAAATTTTTGTGTTAAATAAGTAGTTTTTGTATCTTTTAAAAGAGCTTTACAGGGATTGAGAGACTCAGTTGACTAATTCCGTGTGATTTTTCTTTACTTGGTTGTCATTAAAAACGAAATTTTTGTGTTAAATAAGTAGTTTTTGTATCTTTTAAAAAACATAGTCGTGACTACATCAGTTGGTTTTGTAATGCACTTTTAGTGTAGTGTTTTTTTACTATTATTATTATTTTAATGTTTTTTTGCAAGCAGTACATACTAGACCTTAAATGCATTCGGATATTTTCTTGATAAAACACAGTCGTGACTACATCAGATGGTTTTGTGGTACAGTGACTTGTTACTAGTAGTAGCACTTTCGTGTTTTTTGCAGGCCATTCATACTATACCTTAAATGCGTTCAGATATTTTCTTGATAAAACATAGCCTTGAATACATCAGATGGTTTTGTAGTGCATTGAGTTGTTACTAGTTGTAGTATTTTCGTGTTTTTTTTTTTTGCAAGCCATTAATGCTATACCTTAAATGCATTAATATATTTTCTTTATAAAACATAGCCGTGACTACATCATATGGTTTTGTTGTGCTTTTTTTTTTTAATTGTTGTATTATTTTTTTTTTTTTTTTTTTGCAAGCCATTCATACTATACCTTAAATGCATTCAGATATTTTCTTAATAAATCATAGTTGTGATAATATCAGATGGTTTTGTAGTGCAGTGATTTGTTACTAGTAGTAGTAGTTTTTTTGTGTTTTTTTTTTGCAATCCATTCACAATATAACTTAAATGCATTCACATTTTTTATTTATAAAAAATAACCGTTACTACATCAGTTTGTTTTGTAGTGCAGTGAGTTTTTACTGCGTATTATTAGGAGTTTCTTGTTTTTTTGCAATAACTAAATAATAAACATTAAATGAATTCAGTTATTTTATTGATAAAAAATAGTAGTGAATAAATAATATGGTTATGTGATGCAGTTGTAGTGCAGTGAGTTGTTACTAGTTGTAGTATTTTCGTGTTTTTTTCAATCAATTCATACTGATAAAACATATCCGTGACTACACCAATTGGTTTTGTAGTGAAGTGAGTTGTTAATAGTAATAGCATTTTCGTGTTTTTTTTTGTCAAGCTATTCATACAATACCTTAAATTCATTCAGATGTTTTCTTGATCAAACATAGCCATGACTACATCAGATGGTTTTGTAGTGCAGTGAGTTGTTACTAGTAGTAGTAGTATTTTCGTGTTTTTCCAAGCCATTCATACTTTACCTTAAATGCATTCAAATATTTTCTTGATCAAACATAGTCTTGATCACATCAGATGGTTTTGTAGTACAGTGAGTTGTTACTAGTATTAGTATTTTCAGTTTTTTTTTGCAAGCCATTCATACTATACCTTAAATTCATTAAGATATTTTATTAATAAAGCATAGTTTTGATCAAAGTAACAAACAATAAAGAGTTTGTTACTTACTTAGAATTTTGTCATAATTTCTTGAACGAAATGTCTTTGTTTATCCAGCAGATGAATTCAAGGAAGAATTTGCTACTTACTTACAATTTTTTTATAATTTCTTTAATGAAAATTTCTGTATTGTGTATCCCAGAGGTGACTTCAAGAAAGAATTTATTACTTACTTACAATTTTTTCACAATTTATTTAAGGAAAATTTCTGTATTGTGTATCCAAGAGGTGACTTCAGGAAAGAGTTTGTTACTTGCTTACAATAGAACTATTCTAAAGAACAAGGACGGGTTAAGCTTAAAGATATTTATTTCTTAAATGTATTAACAGATTTTTTTTTTGAGAAAAAAAACAACAACAACAAATGTTTAAATAAAAATAGTACTTAGAGTTAAATCTTAAACATCCACAAACGATGGTCCCATGATGTAGGATAGTTTTTAACATGTCTTATGGATTTTTCACGATCAGGTATGTTCTTAGGTATCCACTGTGCGAAGAACCTAACCTCGTCTTCAGGACGATGATAACCCCCTTCAAATTTAGGACACTTAAACTTTTCTAGATTGAAAAGTGGAATCCTGGGGTCACACTTTTGAGTTAAAACTTTATCTGTCGGTACATTGCCCTTTACGTAGAGCGTTTCAACTCCAAAAAAGCTGCAAATTTCACTGACTTCCTCCTGAACATTTCTCAGTTCCTGACCAGTATTATTAAGTAGTGTAATCACTCTATCATAGAATCCCAGTCTGTTTATATAACGTAATGTAGTACTCCACAAGCTTTTATCATACTCAAACAGATTATAGTTCACTAACCAATGATAACAGTCAATTTCTTCGAGATCCGTAGACAATAATAAAAAAGCACATTCGAATATAACACCACAAGATGATTTTTTCAAACTGATAAATTCGGTGTCATACAGTCCTATCATCTTGGAGGCTATTAATGTAGTTGGTAAGTAGAGAAATACTTCATCAAACTTTTGTCTTTGGTCAAGGTTGAACGGAGTTATGACTAGTGAGATGAGTCTTAAAACCATCTGAATTCATTGTGAGGGTGGAGTCATAAAACCCTTGGAAATCATTGCGGGTAGGAATCATATCACCAAAGTGTCACAATGCCGTCAGTATGTCAACCCCCCTCGGAAAATAGGAGGGGGGAGGGGGGGGGGAGGTAAAGGTCAACTGCGAAGTCCTTGGCACCTTTCCAAACGAGCGGGGATTCCCCACTGGTTCCTACACATTGCAAAAGTGAGCAGTACGAAAACTCCACGTTTTCAACAAGACTGGTTTTTTAGGGGCCAATCAGGAAAGATATGCAAAGTCGACAGCTTTATTTCATTTTTTTAAGGTTCATTTAGACGAGGTTACGTGCGCACACGTAACCTCGTCTAAATGAACCTTAAAAAATGAAATAAAGCTGTCGACTTTGCTTATCTCTCCTGATTGGCCCTAAAAAACCAGTCTTGTTGAAAACGTGGAGTTTTCGTACTGCTCACTTTTTGCAATGTGTAGGAACCAGTGGGGAATCCCTATCGTTTGGAAAGGTGCCAAGGACTTCGCAGTTGACCTTACCTCCCCCCTCCCTCCCCCCTCCTATTTTCCGAGGGGTGTTGACATACTGACGGCATTGTGACACTTTGGTGATATGATTCCTACCCGCAATGATTTCCAAGGGTTTTATGACTCCACCCCCACAATGAATTCAGATGGTTTTAAGACTCATCTCACTAGTCATAACTCCGTTCAACCTTGAGCAAAGACATAAAAGTTTGATGAAGTATTTCTCTACGCACGTAACCTCGTCTAAATGAACCTTAAAAAAATGAAATAAAGCTGTCGACTTTGCATATCTCTCCTGATTGGCCCCTAAAAAACCAGTCTTGTTGAAAACGTGAAGTTATCGTACTGCTCACTTTTTGCAATGTGTAGGAACCAGTGGGGAATCCCCGCTCGTGTGGAACGGTGCCAAGGACTTCGCAGTTGACCTTTACCTCCCCCCCTCCCCCTCCTATTTTCCGAGGGGTGTTGACATACTGACGGCATTGTGACACTTTGGTGATATGATTCCTACCCGCAATGATTTCCAAGGGTTTTATGACTCCACCCTCACAATGAATTCAGATGGTTTTAAGACTCATCTTACTAGTCATAACTCCGTTCAACCTTGACCAAATACAAAAGTTTGATGAAGTATTTCTCTACTTACCAACTACATTAATAGCCTCCAAGATGATAGGACTGTATGACACCGAATTTATCAGTTTGAAAAAATCATCCTGTGGTGTTATATTCGAATGTGCTTTTTTATTATTGTCTACGGATTTCGAAGAAATTGACTGTTATCATTGGTTAGTGAACTATAATCTGTTTGAGTATGCTAAAAGCTTGTGGAGTACTACATTACGTTATATAAACAGACTGGGATTCTATGATAGAGTGATTACACTACTTAATAATACTGGTCAGGAACTGAGAAATGTTCAGGAGGAAGTCAGTGAAATTTGCAGCTTTTTCGGAGTTGAAGCGCTCTACGTAAAGGGCAATGTACCGACAGATAAAGTTTTAATTCAAAAGTGTGACCCTAGGATTCCACTTTTCAATCTAGAAGAGTTTAAGTGTCCTAAATTTGAAGGGGGTTATCATCGTCCTGAAGACGAGGTTAGGTTCTTCGCACAGTGGATACCTAAGAACATACCTGATCGTGAAAAATCCATAAGACATGTTAAAAACTATCCTATATCATGGAACCATCGTTTGTGGATGTTTAAGAGTTAACTCTAAGTCCTATTTTTATGTAAACATTTGTTGTTGTTGTTTTTTTTTTCTCAAAAAAAAATATGTTAATACATTTAAGCAATAAATACATTTAAGCTTAACCCGTCCTTATTCTTTAGAATAGTTCTATTGTAAGCAAGTAACAAACTCTTTCCTGAAGTCACCTCTTGGATACACAATACAGAAATTTTCCTTAAAGAAATTGTGAAAAAATTGTAAGTAAGTAATAAATTCTTTCTTGAAGTCACCTCTGGGGATACACAATACAGAAATTTTCATTAAAGAAATTATGAAAAAATTGTAAGTAAGTAGCACATTCTTCCTTGAATTCACCTGCTGTATAAACAAAGACATTTCGTTCAAGAAATTATGAAAAAATTCTAAGTAAGTAACAAACTCTTTATTGTTTGTTACTGTGATCACAACTATGCTTTATTAAGAAAATATCTGAATGCATTTAAGGTATAGTATGAATGGCTTGCAAAAAAAAAACGAAAATACTACT
>NC_142813.1:49145841-49178785 GCF_049724085.1 Artemia sp. Qi Xiang Cuo | reverse complement strand
GTGTGGCCAGATCGTTAACAAAAAAGTAAGCCTCAGCCTTTGAAAAACAAGCCAAAAATAAGCCAGACAATTTTTTGCCCAAAATCTTACTTTACTTTTAATGGTGTCCAAGTTTTGACGGCCGTTTTATAGAAATATTGAAAAAAACTACGTTTTCTAAAGAGTTAAAGAGGCTGAGTTACAAGGTCGAACCTTAAAACGTACAGGGATTAGGAGGCACAGTTGGGGGGCTGCCGCCCCCCAAACCCCCCGCTTTCGCAGCCTTTAAATATAAAAAAATTTCTTTAAACTGAAAGTAAGGAGCGACATTAAAACTTAAAACGAACAGAAATTATTCCGTATATGAAAGGGGCTGTGCCCTCCTCAACGCCTCGCTCTTTACGCTAAAGTTTTTATTGTTAAAAAAAAGAGTTGTGAGAAAGTCAAACTTTAGCGTAAAGAGCGAGGCGTTGAGGAGGGCACAGCCCCTTTCATATACGGAATAATTTCTGTTCGTTTTAAGTTCGATTAACTCTTTAGAAAACGTAGTTGTTTTCAAATAATTTCTGCCCGTTTTTGTACAGTTTATTACTTATCAAGATAAAGTCGGAAGAGGATGAAATTTTGCAAGTTTCTTAGTTTGAGCTTGGGCTACAAAATGCGATTACCGCCGTCTCTCTGCGACCTCTAGGACCTGAAATCGCTTAACATTGTGGTGGGTCGCCTCTTTATAGAGGCACAAGTGGGCCTCCTTGACTCACCACTATTCAGGTCCTTTGATCCTACTGGCATTATCCACCTTTCAATTCGTTCCCTGGTTTGCGGAAGTTCAGTTCCAGTGTAGAGATTATTTTGTGGCAGCAATTAGTAGAATTTTGATAAACCGCTACCCCATGTGGAACTCTAGAGACTTTACAGAAAGTCCTGCGCGCGATGTTCAGAAAATGCTCGACCGTGCTTACTTTCCTGTCCAACAGTTCAGGGAAAATTATTGACGAGGACGCCCACCGGCTCGATTTGTCCTGTGTTAGTTCGAGCACTGTCCGTGTGTGCGCCGCAATTTCTGTATCCCATAATTTCACTGAGTCGGACCTCCGATTACTATAATGATACTCTGTGACCCAATGCGTTTTACTTTCAAAATTTCGATTCAGTCAGTGGTTCTTTTTGGCGCAATAGAGTTATTACCATAAAAAATTCTTAAAATTGTGTCCCAGCCCTTATGTATTGGTTGTAAATAATTATGCATTCATTAATCACGACCGTAGCCCGCAGACAAAAAAAAAAAAGATCATTATTTCATTGGTTTATTATCAAATAGATACACAAACGAACATCAGATCATTGGATATTATCACATATCGATTCATAAAATTGTGGAAATCACTTTGCGTAAAGTCAAAGCTTTGGAATAAAATCCTTTTTCCAATGCTAAATGCTAGGCTAAAACGCCGTTAAAGGGCTACAACAGGTATACAAGGAACACAATCGTACTTTTGTCTTTATCACAAGTCCATTCCAGGGTCATAATTGGCTATCACGAACCACAATACGTCCCTGGAACCAAAAACAAATAAGACTGAGTAGAATCTCCGTCTTTGGTCCATGAACTGACTATTGGATAACCCGTAAAATCTGAGCGGAGGTGGAGCCAATTTGAGAACCGGCTGAGCTCTGAGTTGACGACCGTCTACTTTCCCTCATCGCCGCCGCGCATTTGCGAAGATAGGACCGGAGCAGGCCTCCAGGCGTGTATGATAAGTGTAATCAAACACTTTCACTTGTTCTCACTCAATTTTTCTTCTCCGGGGCTGCACTGCGAAGAGCTAGTTGCTGAGGTAATGAATTGTAATGTTCCGCGCCAGCTCCACCTCCGCTTAAATTCGCCAGATATCAGCCGTATTTTATTCGACTCCGCATGGTTGTAGTATCGAGATAGGGAGACGAAGGTTCTTAGTCTTTATTTGTTCTTGCTGGGACGGATCTCCAGTTTCCTGTTTGATGAGCCACATTTTAACGAAGTCCGAACATTCCACCACTTTAAACGTGGAAGGGAAGTATTGTGGGCCAGATTGGGAATGACACGCGTTATAAACTTTAAATACTTTTACGTAAGACAAACAAAGAATTGAATTTTGTTGCTGTGCTGCGAGAGCCAACTCACTCATCGATTTCAGAAGTTTACAACTTATCATAATTATATTGGCCTTTAGCGCAAGATAGCTGTCCGAACTCTGGCTGCCAGTCGTTGAGTGTGTGCGTACCTTTTAAGGCGCTTTAGGACGGGAAAACTAAAAAAAGTGGTAGTTTGTAAAAAAAATACTACAGGGTGGAATTTTTGGTGACTAAGAATATTCGTCTTTCCTAGCCCTTTAAGATTGACCAAATGCCTCTAAGATGTCACTGAGTTCATCTTCTTCCCGGTCAGCGTCAGGCGCATCAGCTCTGCCACATCGTCCACTGTCAGACGCATTTTCAGCTCCATTTTTCAAAAATATGGAACTGTTGAACGAAGTCATTTTGGCCGATGGTACGAATGACGAACAGCAGTGGCCACTGACAGACATCCACAGTCGAAAAATCAAAATTGTGTTTAGGATTGGTAAAAGCATTCTATTCCAAAGCTTTGACTTTACACAGTTCATCATAGAAAACGCTCTCTCAACGACTGTGTTGTTGATAGGCAAACTCAGCAACGACAATGCCCACTTTGCCAAATCCTGAAAGACTGGCTCTCCAATAGGGTCACAAAACTGAAGCACGTGGACCCAGAACTCAGAGGAGTCTTTTAGAAGTTCTCCGCCACAATGTTCATTCCAGTCAACCTCGAGCAGGCGTCTCCACTGGTTTTCCATGTCTCCAAATTCTGTCACTGGAATCACACTAAGAGGTAGGTCGGCGAATCTGGGTCTAGTCTGAGATAAACATATTGTCGGCGAGAGAATTCTCAATTTCAGAAGGGAATCAATGGCAAGAGGTAAACGTTTCAGAACTGACCTTGCAGCCGTCTTGAGAAAGCCATGACAGCGAAGCTTTATTTCCTCTTTCATCTCGCTTGGAAGATCAGCTTCGCTGAGTTCAGAAAGAAACAAATGCCCAAAGTCTACCTGGTCGACAGGAAGGTCGTAAATTAGAAACTCAAGGTTTGACGTTAAGGGACACTGCAGACGGTCGAAGGATCCTGCGCAGGATGCACATGACCAAATCTTTCAGCTCTTGAAACAGACGAAATTGGTCTCCATTCAAATGTTGAAATAGTATGTTCACCCTCTGAAAGTCGGCCAATAGCGGTTTCAGAAAGACAATGTATAGATGGTTGCGCTTATCACTGTACATTTCGTGTAAAGTTCTTGCAGTATAGCACCGCTCTTTTTCCTTGGCAATGCGGAAATGTGTTGTCAGTTCGAGGTATTGCTCATCAACTCTACACACTGCGGTGTATCGCGACAACCAGCGTGAACTTGAAGGGGCCACAATTTTAAGGGGCGAATTTCCATGATTTATCAGTCTCTATATCCGGCCGTACCCTTCCCTTCGCAACGGGATTACGCTAAACCACTTGTACTTTTCCGAGAGGATAAATTCTAGGTTGCTCGGCAACTCTTCCACCGCCTCGGAAGCACACAAGTGCAGAGATTGGCAAACACATTTGAAAAGCTGAAGGTGGGGTAACCCATCTGCTTTCAGCAATGTAAATAGAGAGTGATTTGCGCCACACATGTTATTTGCCCCATCAGTACCAATACCAGTCAGGTTTTTGAGAGGTACTTTGCACTCTGCAAGAAATTTTGTGAGTTCTACGTGGAGTATAATAGCTGTAGTTGATGGTACTTCAACCATTCCTAACGCAGTACACACTATCTTTTTCAACTTCGGGCTGTAATATCGAATGCAAATACACATGAACTTCATTGTAGAGACATCAGTTGACTCAACCAGTATTAGAGAGTACTCACCATCTCCAATGTCAGCCACTATCCCCTTCCGGGTTTCAGATCCAAACACATTCTAAGTGAGAGCGAAACAGTTAGTTTTTTTAGCCTCATCGAGTCACAAATAGGCAAAGAACATAAGTTTTTGATGATGGTAGAAAGATGGTGGATTTTTCTCACAGACGAATGACAGGATATATGAGTAGCCAAGACCAGTTTCGCTTTCCGCGAAGCCCAGTTTGTCGACGTGATATCCCTAACAATTAATATCCCTAACTGCCCCATACCGATTTTCACGTTTGCATGATTCTGAGAAAACCCATGACCAGTTTGCTTCTTCCTTTGAGCATAATTAAACTGAAGTGATGCAAAGAAAACCTCAAATATAAATACATGTATTGTCTTTATGAAATAAAAGTTGGCCAGTAAATTATTATTACCTTAAATTGCATTGTCCCTAGGCTACCCTATAGGCCTAGGCTACACCAACAGTAACAAAGAAATCAGACATCAAAGCAAGGGTAACTCATCTACTTATCCTGCTCCTGTCACAAGCTGATGCTTATCACTGCTGAAAATGGGGGTGCAAACCAGTCATTTACACCAGCTATTTTTCTGTGGCATGTACCCAATTTGCTGGTAGCCAATGCATTGAGGTACACACCTCAATGCATTGGGTCCCCCACCCATACCAGTTAGGGATTAATTGTTTCATGTACAATCATCAACATATAATGTACTCCTTCACCACTGTTGTAGTATACCACAGGATCTGTGCCTCAGAGTTTGATACCTACATCTAACCAAAGGTACTTCCCCATATAGAGCGAAGCAGGACCTACTCCATATATAGCGTAGTAGGACCTATGAAATGTTTACTATAGTAGGCTACTGATTGTGGGGAGTAGCACTCAAATTGTTAGGTGTAACAGATCCTGTGGGGTACTACTGCAGGGGTGAAGTAGTACATTATGTTGATGGTATTACATAAAACAATTAATATCCCCAACTGCCCCATAACGATTTTCACTTTTGCATATATTCGGAGACAAACCATGAACAATGTGCTTCTTGCTTCGAGCATAATTAAACTGAAGTAATGCAACGAAAATCACAAATATACATAAATGTGTTTTCTAAGACGATGTCACGAAAAAAATAGACAAAAGTGCCGGGGGTCCAATCGCGCTTGGGGGATGTACTACCGGCAGTGTGCTATGGACCCAGACGAATCGGTTGGGAACAAAATTTGATTTTACAGAAATACAAAACACAGAAGATAGCTCGAGTGTATATGGCTACTCACATGAACTAAACAGTTAAACAGGATCTGTAGATCTTACAGACAGGCCGGTTATGAGTTTGATTCCTGGCGCTATTCTATATTAATAAGTAACAGCTAATATACTGTACCTTCAGCTGTAGTTCAACCCCATGACTTAATGGCTAATGCTTTTTATGCTGTTGTTACGAAGCCACGTGTCTATAAGGATTTGAAAACTTCACTGCGTTGCCGCGGTTAGATTTGTATTTTGACCATAGAGTTAAAACGTGATTTTGACCTTTCGTGAGCATTCGTTCGTTCGAAAATCGGATGAATTGCCAAAAAATACAAATTCTTCCCGAAAAAGTAAATCACGCCAAGAAATAAGCCAGCTCAAAATAAAATAGCCAAGTTTTAAGCCACAAGCCAGTCCCAAAAATTTTCACGCCAGTCGCCAACAAAATAAGCCAGTTTGCCGTAAAATAAGCCAATCTGGCCACACTGCCCCGGCGTGAGCCAAGCCCCGCCCACTGCTTACCCGGATGTCAAATCCGCGCAGAATCAATGAAGCCCCGCCTATTTTCTTTATTTGACTTTTATCTTTTGACGTCATTATCCTTGACTGAAAACAGCGTTGCTTATGTAGTGGCTAGGGACTATATGTTGTGCAAGCTCGCTTCATTCCCCAGAGGGTAAATATCCATAATCACACTATGGTAACACCATGCCTCAAGGCTAAATTTTCGACAGTGCTGCACAGCTGTTTGAACGGGACAATCAACTTATAATGAATATGCGTCAAAATACCCGGTTATGAAATTAAATTGTGTGGTACTGTTTCGTAATATGCTTATTATAAACTTTACTGCACAAATCATGCGAGAAAGATGATGAAAAAAATGCAATGCCAATTGGGGATGGGTATGTGCATCTATCCGTAGAATTTTTGTCCCCCCCCCCTCCTATATTTTGTAGCATTTTGGGTATGTTATATTGTGAATGACTTTTTTGGTATTTTCATTGTCAATATGAAAAGAAAAAATTCCCCCCTCCCCCACATATATCTAAATAAATAATTTCGCTCACTCTGAATTTTTGTGGACTGACACCACCGTACAGTACCTACTTTCAGGTGGGCTTTAAATTCTTCTCTATTCCTTCGATTGGGAGTTTTATTACCACAAATGAGATTTTATATACAATTTTTTACATTGTGGCTTCAGATAAAAGGAAAAATTACTTTGATAAATTGGCGCTGTGCCAAACGCTATGAATTCAAGTATGAGCTGAAGGAATATAGCAGATAAAACATACAAACTAAACAACAGACAATAATATTTGAGGCACAACATTTCGCTTTCATTTCATCTTTAAGCCATGATTTAGTGTCAAGAGCATCATACCGGTTAAATTTTAAATTAGAACGTGAAGCATCACAGGAGGTGAAAATTGGTCGTTGTATTTACCATTTCCATGTCAAACTGTTGCAATAGCATTTTAAAAACGATGAATTTCATTATTTTTCATTTATAACATATTTCTTTCTACTCCGCTTTAAGGATTGCAAAATCGATTCCACAAGTACATTTCAAAGAATTTAGCTTAGCGTCGCCCATGTAATAGATCGATTTCCCGTCTCGTTTACCCTTATGAAAACCGGTTTTTATTGCCAAATGTTATTAATAGTTTCGACACAAAAGGCGGGAGCAGGCGCCTAAAGCTGTTTGTCATGTTGGATATGCGCCAGAGCTCATTAAAAGAATTCCGGACATAAAGGAACAACAATGAGAACAAATTTTAAATGCATATTTTCTTTCTTTTTGATAATGATGTTCAAATGTAGTCGGACGATAGGGGACGAAAAAAATTTTTTTTCCGTGTGATAAGGAGGAAGTGACAGTAACTGGGAATGACCAATGGGAACGAAAGTTCAAATTTTGTGATGGACTGGGGGTAAGAGTCAGCCCGAAAACTAAGATAATTTCGGAAACCACACTGCCTTTCCATGACGATAAAATAAAAGTTCAAAATAGGGATAAAATCCTTTTTAATAGACAGTGTATAATAAATTTCACAAAAAATACTTACAGTTCGTTACCACGAACTGTTTGATACAAACTTGAGAGCAATACTGAAATATCCGAACATAATCTGGCCATAGGTGAGAATTTGTGAGGGGGGGGACTGACTCAATTCCCTAGATTCATGTTATCAGGACATCTAGCCAACCAGAGATCTTGAGATCTGGAAGAAATTATTTAAAACACAAAAGTTTTTCTCACGCAAGGAAAGAACAAATCTGAAATGAACAAAAATTATTGCTTTTCAGATTACGCAAGATAGATCAACAAGACTAACTCAAATAAACTGACTCGCAACACTTCCCAATAACTGTTGAATTCTGAAAACTAGCACCATTGATAAATTGTAGCATAAAACTACAGATGTCTTAAAAACTCGAGCAAACTCAGTTTTCAGTAAAGCGTTAGCTTACAGATTTCTTCGAACACTGAAAAATATAACGAGTCAGTTTGTTTGAGCTACTTTTGTAGGTATATCTTACATAATATGCGAAGCAATAGTTTTTGCTTTTTAAAGTTTCAAATTAACTCATTGCTTTTGTTAGAAAATATTGCTTCTTTGATATAATTCTTGGCTTCCTACCTCACTGCCTCCCTTAAGCTTTCTCAAGAGGCTTTTTTCAAAATATCAACAATAAGAAAAGAAATAAAATTACCATAATTACCAAGATTTATGAAGAGCTAATGAAAGTAGACTGATTGTTTAATATAAATGATCACCGGGTCTAGGCGTTTATCAGAAAATTCCCCAAGACAATCCCCCTTCTCCAGAAAACTCTCCCGCGAAAAATGTCCGTGTTTTTTCAATAACAGATAGCGTACTATTTGTAAGCAATGGACACATTACAAAACTTAAAAAAGGCGCTTAAACTTCTACAACGAGGTTCTTCTCATTGAGCCTTCAGATAAATACAGAATTAGTTCTAAGGGAGAGACGAGGGAAGGGTGGAGGTAGAAATTCATGAATATCCCAGCGGCCTTAACCAGTAATTTTTTAGGTGGGAAGGTATTTTTGCGGTGGGAGGGGGGGGGACAAAAAATCCTTAAAAAGGCATGCAAATTTTTAATTGAAATTTAATCCCTTATGATTCCTGGGAATATTTCTGTTCTACGCTGTTATTATGGAAGTAAAGAGTAATATTAAACTCCAAAATGAGCAGAATTTATTCTGTATAGGAGCCCCCTCTGTAGATTATGCGACCACTCCTTACATAAAAACCTTATATGCCCTCGGGGTATAACTTGCAACACATGCCCCCTAACTCTGGGGGATTGTGTCGACCCCGAAGTTTCTGTTATCTGATCTTTGAACTATAGTGAACAAAATAGGTATCTCAAAATTTTGATTGGATACATTTGGGGAAAAAGAGCGGAGGGGGGGAATAATTGCCTTCCGGTCAATTTTGACTCTTAAAAATGGCACTAGAACTTCCAATTTCCGATCGATAAAACCTTCTCCGGAGCTTATACGACCACTCATTCCATACGAAGTGCCTCTGGGAAAAAGTAAATAATTAAATCAAACACTTCGTGGTAACGAACTGTTTGATGAAACTCTAAAAAACGGAATTTTGATACCAATACATACATCAAAAGAATCAGATCGATATGCTGATTTCAAATATATTTAGTATTTTTATGCTGAAATAAGTTTCATCAAGTTTAATCTTTCCCATCAAAAGTTACGGGCAACTAGGCCCCCTCTTTCGCTCGTTTTTTCCGAAGTCATCCGATCAAAATTTTCAGTTAGACACTTTGTTCAATATAGTCGAAAAATTTACTAACTATATTTCTGAGGATGACTTAATCCACCACAGTCCCCGGGGGAAGGGTTGTAAGTTATGAACTTTGCCCGTTGTTTACACATACTATTGGCTAATGGGAAGTATAGAAAAGTTTTCAGGGGGATTTTTTCTGGTGGGGGGAGGTAAGCAGGAGGGGGTTACGAGGGAGGATCTTTCCATGGATTAAATGTTTCATGAGGGGAAGGGAATTTTCCATGAAGGAGTTGCCAGATTTCCCAGCATTATTTAAAAAACGATCAGAAATTAAATAAGAAAAACAAGTTTTTCAACTGAAACTAAGGAGCAACATTAAAACTTAGAACGAACAGAAATTATTGCGTATATGAGGGGGTTCCCCTCCTCGTCAATACCTTGCTATTTACGCTGATTTTTTTTAGTACTTCCAAAAGAGCTATATATTCTAATTAAACGGCCTTTGTGATTCAGGGTCATTCTTAAAGAATTGAAACCGAATTCAAACTTTAGCGTAAACACTTTGATGAGGGGGCGAATCCCCTAATATGCATGATAATTTCTGTTCGTTTTAAGTTTTAATGTTGCTCCTTACTTTCAGTTGAAAAAAAAACTAGTTCTTTATTTAATAAAAAATAAGACATTGGAGCCTTACGGCCTTTACTCTAGGCAACGCTATAGCGTTGCCTCTGGCTGGATGCAAAAAGTGTCTTTTTATTTAGTTGAAAACATCCCGTAAGATTCCCCAAAGTTTCACCTGAATACCGCTAGCATTTTAGGACAAACACAGAATCAAACATTCGCCCCCTTTCCCAATGATAAATCCTGCATGTAAACAATAGACAAATTGCGTAATTTTTGATCCTTGCCCTGGGGGCTGTGGGAGCATGGCATCCCTGAGGCAAAGCTATTAGACCTATATACTACTTTAAATATAATAGCTTTTTGAAATTTTTTGATCAGGAGGATGAATCTAAAAAGAGAAAGCGATCCTGGTTACCCTACAATCACTCTTCAGCATCCCCTCAGCATACCCTAAAAGTTTCAACTTAATATCCTCAGCCGTTCCTTTGATATTGCTGATATACCCTTTACACAGCCAGTATGCACATAGTGTATTTAGCTTTGTTCAACATCCCTTTCAACATTTCCTGAAAGTTTCATCTTAATACCATAAGCCATTTGGAAGACCCGGATCAAACAAGCAACTTTTTCCAACAAAAATCTTATATATAAACAATGGGAAACTTGCATAGCTTACAGATTTTGCCGCTGCGATTACATCAGTCTAGAAAACATAATTATTTGATCTTGGATATTTTGAACAAAGTGACTATCTCAAAAATTTGATCGGAGGTCTTTGGGGTAAAAAGAGCGTGTGAGGGGGCTGGTCGCTTTCCAATTACTCCTGACTCCGAAAATAGACGCTAAAAAAGTCAGTTTTCTATAGAATGATCCTCCTCTGAAGTTTATTAATTAAAAAAAAAAAGTTTTCCGAGGGAAGTAAAGAGCGAAATTGAAACTTAAAACGAATAACAGTTATTACTTCACAGCCTATCTAACATATATGAATAAACTAATGCAAATAAATCAACTGATGATATTTTCCTATGTTTGTAGGATTACAGAAAACTAGTGCTTTACTGAAAACACAAAACAATATAGGAGTTTTGGTACGGTACAAGTAAAGGACACTTTTAAGGACACTTTTAACAGTATAAAAGTAAAGCATATTGAGATAGTTGTTTTATTTATTATTTTCGTTTAATTTGGCATCAATTCTGCACAATGAGCTCAGTTCAATGATTGACTGTCGTCTTGGATCTGAAAAGAACATTTCATTATTATTTTGTAGAGAAGTTCGAAGTGAAGGAATCTTATTAGTATTAGGACTACAAACTCGCCTTAGAATTTGTATCATAACTGAAAATCCTCCGTTTTGTAGAGATAAATGACTGGATTTGCAGAGTTCATATTTCGGTTGATATGTTCTTCATTTCAAGAAATACTAGGTGAGACCAAGATGTTATCTGATAAATCAATCCATTATATTATGCTGTGTAATGACATCAAACATATTATTTTTATGCCTAAGTTCTTAAGATAATTTTAATTGTATACTGAAAGTTACTAATATCACAGCTCCTGTAGGACTATGAAAAGTGTTATAGATTAGTTTGTTGTTGTGAGGCTACGTATTTACTTTTGAATCATAAATCAATATTCATGTTTTTATACTCGGCTTTTGTGTTTTCAGTAAAGTGCCAGTTTTCTGTAATCCTACAAACATAGGGACATATCACCAGTTGATTTATTTGCATTAGTCTTATTGATGTATGTCAGATAGGCTGTGAAGTAATAATTTTTGTTCGTTTGAAGTTTACTTCCGTCGGAAAAACTTTGTTTTCTAACTAAATCTATGCTCGTGTTTGATGAAAATTCATTTTAGATACAACACTGCTAGTAGATTGTTAGGTTATACTTTGCTCGGGCCGGTCCCTTGGCACCTTCCCAAGGCACTCTTGAGGACCAATGAACTCTATCAAGGCCAGGCACTTTTGAGGACCAATGAGCTCTATCAAGGTCAGGTACTTTTGAGGACCAATGAACTCTATCAAGGCCATTCCCTAAGGGACTTTAGGGATCAATGAACTCTATCAAAGCCAGGAAAGTCACTGGACTCTTGCATAACTGATTTCTTTGGCCTTTTGCCATTGATAAATAAATTATATATTTTGGTTGGATGAAATCGATTTACATTTTAAAGGAGTGGGATTTTAAATTCATTATATTAAAAGGCACCGAGAATAGAATTTTAATATAGAAATCCAGAACAATCCTTAGAAATCAAGTAGTGAGGGGTTATGGATTTGACGACGCCCATAGGGGGTAGGCTACACTATTGGAGCTACTACAAATTCTTCTTACAAAATACAAAATAAGTTTTGTGCTCTGTTTTACACAAAAAGTTCGATGAAAAGAAATCCAGTAGTGAGGGAGTTATGGATTTGACGACGCCCATAGTGGATATTCTATTGGAGCTACTACAAAAAATCATATACATTTTAGACAACGATACGACAGCCTTTAGTCATCGATGACCCAACCTCCAAGGGCCCCAATGCCCCTTAACTCCCCCATCCCCAGCTTTTCCCCCCTCTTTTAATACCTATTTTTTTACTTTTTGCAACTAATTTTGAACCTTTATCTAACATAAAAATTTTTTCAACTTTTTTATGTCTTAAAATGACAAGAATTATAATTCAAACAAAAAATTCACATATAATATTTTCGAAATATAAAATGAGAATGATATAGATATGTTGTTTGTGATTTTTACTATTAGAAAAGTAATGTTTGTGATAACACATTTTTTTGGACCAATTTTTTTTGGACGTGGAAACTATTCAACTTTTATTTATTTTTATTTTTATTTAGCGGCTGTACCAGTGTTACTCTATGGCTGGTCATCGACAGCGCCGAGAATATAATTTTAATTTCGTTAAAATAAAAAAATTAAAAAGAAAATCAGAAATAAAAAGTATCATGACAAATATTGTTTTTCTAGAAAAAAGTCACAGTATCATATGTATAATATTTTTATTTTGCATTTCCAAAATGTCACAAGTGAATTTCTTTGGCACTTAGAAGTTTTTGGACTGATGAACATAGTTTTTGGATATTTTTCTTTATACGGCCGACCCCAATGGTACTCTTTGGTTGATCATCGAAAGTAACTAGTTTATTGTATATTTTCAATCAGTATTTTTTGTATATTAAAAGGATAAACACTTGCATCATATTTAAAAAAAATTGAGAAATACAATGAACTATTAGACGTTTGGCACGCCTACTGAACCGAAACGAACATAGCTTAAAAGCAGTTAACATAATGTAACCTAGGTAATATAAAATTGTGGCAAAATGGTAGCTCTTGGGTGATTTTTTTTATAATTATTCGTTTTAAAATGACACTCACACTGCTGATTACAAACGACATATGTAGCTGAGTTTGTAGACTCTAGTTAACCACTTGTTCAGCTGCTAGTAGTGTCTGTGTTTGATAGAATCTCGATAAATTCCCACTTCATATGTCTCTAACTCTAAAAGGAATTCAATTCATCGCCCTCGGACTATTGTAAAAATATAATTCACCTATTTTAGACTCTAGTAAACCACTTGTGAGCTGATAGTAGTATCTGTGTTTGAGTGAATCTTGATAAATCCCCACTTGATATTTCTGTAACTCTAAAAAAAGTTCGATTCATCTCTCAAGGACTATAGTAAAAATCTAATTAATCTATTTCAGGCTCTAGTAAATCACTTGTGAGCTGATTCTAGTGTCTGTGCTTGAGTTAACCTTGATAATTTCTCCCTTCATATGTCTTTAACTTAAAAAAATTTGAATAACCTCACACTGACTACTGTAAAAATCTAATTCACATATTTCAGATTCTAATAAAACACTTGTGAGCTGATATTAATGTCTGTTTTTGAGTGAATCTTCATAAATTCCCACTTCATATATCTAGCTAAAAAAAATTGATTGAACTATATCAGACTATAGTAAAAAATCTAATTCACCCATTAAAGACTCTAGTAAACCCCTTGTGAGGTGATAGTAGTGCCTGTGTTTGAGCTAATCTTTATAAATTCCCACTTCATATGTCTCTAACTCTATAGAGAATTCAAGTCACCTATTTCAGACTCTAGTAAACCACTTTTGAGCTGATAGTAGTGTCTGTGTTTGAGTGAATCTTGATAAATTTTCACTTTATGTGTCTCTAACTCTAAAAAGAATTCGATTCATCTCTCAAGGACTATAGTAAAAATCTAATTAATCTATTTCAGGCTCTAGCAAATCACTTGTGAGCTGATTCTAGTGTCTGTGCTTGAGTTAGTCTTGATAATTTCTCCCTTCATATGTCTTTAACTTAAAAAAAATTTGAACCACCTAACACAGACTATTGTAAAAATCTAATTCACATATTTCAGATTCTAATAAAACACTTGTGAGCTGATATTAATGTCTGTTTTTGAGTGAATCTTCCTAAATTCCCACCTCATATATCTAGCTAAAAAAAAATTCGATTGAACTCTCTTAGACTGTAGTAAAAAATCTAATTCACCCATTAAAGACTCTAGTAAACCCCTTGTGAGGTGATAGTAGTGTCTGTGTTTGAGTGAATCTTGATAAATTTCCACTTTATATGTCTCTAACTCTATAGAGAATTCAAGTCACCTATTTCAGACTATAGTAAACCACTTTTGAGCTGATAGTAGTGTCTGTGTTTGAGTGAATCTTGATAAATTTCCACTTTATGTGTCTCTAACTCTAAAAAGAGTTCGATTCAACTCAATCAGACTATGGTAAAAATCTAACTCACCTATTTCAAACGCTAGTAAACAACTTGTGAGTTGATAGTAGTGTCTGTATTTGAGTGAATCTTGATAAATTCCCACTTCATATGTCTCTAGCTTTAAAAAAACATTCGATTCATCTTATTCGGACTATAATAAAAATGGAATGCAACTATTTTAGACTCTATTAAACTACTTGCAAGCTGTAAGTAGTGTCTCTGTTTCAGTGAATCTGGATAAATTCCCACTTCATATGTCTCTAACTCTAAAAAGAATTTTATTCAACTTTCCCAGACTATGATTAAAATCTAATTACCTATTTCAGACTCTAGTAAACCAATTTTGATCTGATAGTAATGTCTGTGTTTGACTGAATCTTGATAAATTCTAATTTCACATGTCGCTGATTCTATAATAATTCGATTCATCTCTCTCAGAGTATGGTAAAAATATAATTCGCCCATTTGAAACTCTGATAAACCACTTGTGAGCTGATAGCAGTGTCTGTGTTTGAGTGAATCTTGATAATACCCACTTCATTTGTCTCTAACTTTAAAAAGCATATGATTCATCTCTCTCAGACTATGGTAAAGGTCTGTTTCCCTTATTTCAGAGTCTAGTAAACCACTTGTTAGCTGATAGAAGTGTCTGTGTTTGAGTGAATCTTGATAAATTCCCACTTTTTATGTCTTTGACTCTTAAAATAATTTGATTCAGCTCTCTCAGACTATGGTAAAAATATAATTCACCTATTTCAGACTCTAATAAACCACTTGTGAGATAATAGCAATGTCTATGTCTAAGTGAATCTTGATAAATTCCAGTATTCCCACTTAATAGTGGGAATAATAGGGGTGAATGGGTGTCATCTATGTTATATACAGAGTTATTGTAGCTGAGTTTGCATCTTTGCCCTAATGGGATAAAGCTTCTGCATTACTTTAAGGTTATTTCCATACTGATTTCTACACTCTAATTCTAGATTTTTAGTTGAGTAGTATTTGAGGGACCTTCTATAATTCTTAGTATAAGTATTTCTCTATTGGTATTCTCACCAGCACCATCTTCTTCTTTTTTTTCTTATATAGACTGGCACGCAATCTATTCTGCTATTTTCATATAGCGCCATCTTTGTTGCTATGACTGTTTCTTCTGAATAAGTGAAGTTACATAGTTGCCAAATATTGTATAGCTGCCAAATTTAGACAGTATATTTTGCCAATTTCGGCGATATAATTCGGGCTGCATTTTTCGGAGATAGCCTGTGCAGAAGTGAGCAACAACGAACATTCAAGAGGCCGTGCAGTACTAGCGGGATTTTTTATCCTTAAACTGCTGGGATAAGGTGATTCGTGTGTTGCACTTCCCACGGGTCTTATCTACCGCTAAATCTTTAAAGCTTGTAACGCCGGTGTTGCCAAATTGAACTGAAGGTTTGCTGACAAAATCTTTACCAAAATAAATAACATAGATATGGTAGAACTCTGCCCACGGTGGAAGAAAAATGTAACAAGACCTCAAGGAGGAATTCAGTGCAGAGACTGCTTAAAATGGCTCCACTTTGGTTGCGCAGGTCTTGCGTATAATAAGGAAGCTGCTGACAAACTCCGAGGACAATGGCAATGCTATAGTTGCAAATCTTCTAGCAACGACCAATATAAAGCAACTCCTCCACCAAAAGCACAAAATACTAGAGGGACTCCGAGAGAAGAATCCACCACAAGTCAAGGTCCCTCGGTAAGCCAGCCTACGGAGCCCAAAGAGAGTCCTTTGGTCACTAGTTTCCCCGATAACAACACAGCATGCAGTTACTGTCACAAAGATGTTGACACTACCACCTCTGTCCTCTGTTTTTTCTTCACCGAGTGGGAACATGCCGCTTGCTGAGGTATAAATGCAGATCTCGTGCTGGTCATGAAGAGAGAAGACAGCAAGTGTCTCCTGTTTAAATACAAATGCCTCTCCTGCTCCAAATGAAACGTAGCACTTCTACAGCTTCAAGTGTGACAGCTAACAGAAGCTCAACCTCACAGACCTCATGAGGCAACGCCTTCGAATTATAGTGAAAAACCCTCGACTCACGACATCCAGCCGACAATAAATGCAATTATTCAGGTAGAAGTAGAAAAGGAATTAAGAGAACAGAAAAAGATGAATTTTGTAGTCATGGGGCTGCCTGAATCTACTGCTGTCAATGACATTACACAGGTTGTCAAATTGACTCAAGAAAACGACCTCGGGGCAAATATCACTGAAGGGGAGATACTAGAAACTGCCCGGATTGGAAGACGAAAAGAAGGTGGTAGTCCACGCACTTTGTTAGTTAAGCTAAAAGAATCACAAGAGCTTGAGATGAAAAGGCAAACAATCCTGAGGACAGCTCCAAATCCAAGAAAATCATCAAATGAAGAAACTCGTACCAAAGTATATATAAACCCAGATCTCACGCCCATGCAGAGACAAATGCTCGCCGTGAAGAGACAACAGAAGAGGAATACCCGCACCCAGTGCGATCGTCAAATGGAGACGCAGAGCCATTGGAAGCGAGGTAAAGACTCCAACGAAGAGCAATGGCAAATATGAAGTAGAATTACCAAAGCCAAACAAATACCACCATCCTTCAAGCCTAACAAAAAAGCTACTAAAGTAAAAACACTAAAGATATTATATTTAAATGCTGATTCACTACCAAACAAATTATCAGAATTAAAAGTAGAAATGGCGGCAAAGAACCCAGACATAGTAGCAGTGGTCGAAGCTAAGCCTAAACACTGTCGATATCTCCCAACTTTATCGGAGTTGGCCATCAACGGCTACAAAAGCTACACCTTGAACATAGATCAAGAAGAAGGTCGGGGAATTATTTGCTACGTCTTAGACAATTTATCAATCCAGAAAGTGTCATCAAAAACAAATGGACAGGAAATTATTTGGCTTCAGATATCAAACACAAACCAAGCAACTATAAATTTGGCTGTAATATATAGAAGTCCAAATAGCACAGCCGTGAATGACCAAGTACTCTTTAAAGATATTCACGCTATATGTCAAAGATTAACAGAACCAACTCTCATAATTGGAGATTTCAATTACCCTAAAATAGATTAGAACCTTCCTCACGTCCTAGAGCATAGCGGGTCACCCTCACAGAGGGAATTTCTGAAGATAGTGAACGATAATTACCTAGAACAGCTTATTAAAAAACCAACAAGAATTCGAGGAAGCGACAAGCCAACACTACTGGACCTAGTCATATGCAGTAATACGGAACTAATAAAAGAACTTACTATAGGTCCTCCTGTTGGAAAATCGGACCACGCTACAATTTACTTAGAGGTGATTATAAGTTGCGAAACTATGAGAAAAAAAGAGAAGTGGATGTATTCAAAAGGTGATTACAATACCATGCGAACGGAGCTAGAAGTTTTCAACTGGACTGAAATACTAAATAACACAGATCTAGTGGATGGCATGTACAGAAAGTTTCCATCCGTAATCATAGACCTCACAAAGAAGTATGTACCAATAGTCAAAATATTTAAACGACCGCCTCTAAAACGAGACATCCTTGACCTAATAAAAATCAAGCGGCAAGCCTGGGAGACGCTCAAGCAGACTGATACCGAAAGTAATCGTAGAAATTATCGCAGAATCGCCAACAAAGTCAGGAAAGCCACTAGACAAGAAGCAAGATAAAAAGGAGAGGAAAGTAGCCGAAAACTCAAAGATCAACCCCAAGGCGTTTTGGAACTTCGTGAACTCAAAAAGAAAAGAACAGCCGGTTATTCCCGATCTTAGAAACTCAGCAACAAATTTAACAATCAGTGACCCAATAGCTAAAGCCAACCTACTAAATCAGCAGTTTTCCACATTTTTCACAACAGAGAGGGACAAAGATGAAAGTCAAGAGAAATGTCAGCCACTAGACGCAGGCAAATTTGAAGAAATAGAACTGACAATACAAATGGTCTACAAAAAACTAAACCCTTACAAATCAGAAGGTCCAGATGGCTTACATCCTAGAGTGCTTAAAGAGCTGGCAAAAGAAATTGCAGCGCCATTGCACTACATTTTTGTCAAGTCGCTACAAACAGGGAACCTGCCTGATACATGGAAGCAAGCAACAGTGATACCCCTCTTCAAAAAAGGAAGCAAATCAGATCCAAGTAATTACAGACCTATCAGTTTAACCTGTATCACATGCAAAATACTAGAATCTTTACTCCACGATAATATATTACAGTACCTACTCGAAAGGAGCCTCATTTCACCCGCACAGTTTGGATTCCTCAAGAAAAGATCTGCAGAAAGCCAGCTACTTGTCGCTACAAACACCTGGAGAAAATATATGGATAGTGGGATGCAGATAGATATTTTATACTTAGATCTCAGAAAAGCCTTTGATAAAGTCTCACAAAGTCAACTTCTTCAAAAACTACTGTCTATCGGTGTTGGCGATACTATTCTAAAGTGGGTACTCAACTTTCTGAAAGGAAGATCTCAGCAAGTGAGACTGGAGGGATATCTTAGCAGCAATGAGACAAAAGTCACAAGTGGAGGGGTTCAAGGTAGTGTTCTGGGGCCTTTACTTTTCAATATTTACATAAATGATCTCCCAAATAACATAGATTCAGAGATACTGCTTTATGCAGATGCCACGAAAATCTTTCGCGCAATAACAAGCCTTGAAGATACAGAAATACTACAGCAAGACTTAAACAAAATAGCAGAATGGATGAAAAAATGGAGCATGGAAGTGAATACAGAAAAAAGTTGTCACATTCGGCTAGGCCCAAAACACATTTCTCGGCACTAATGCTTTGAAGGACAACAGACACCTATACAAGAAGAAGCTCGAGACCTGGGAGTGACAATAGACAGTGGTATGACTTTCACCAAGCACTACGAGTCAATCATCTCTAAGTCATCACAAGTCTTGGGAATTATTCGAAGAAATTTCTCTCTTACTGACTCAACACTGTTTTCTATACTCTTCAAATCGTTAGTGAGACCAATGATCGAATACGGTCATACAACAACCAGACCATTTTTTCAAAAAGACAGCAATGCAATAGAAAAAATCCAAAGGAGGACTAATAAATTCGTTCCATCACTTAGAGATTTATCATACCAAGATCGCTCGAAAAAACTGTCGCTCCCAAGCATCTCATACCAATTTTTGAGAGGAGATCTTATTGAAGTATACAAAATATGTAACGGATACTACGATATCATCTCTCTAGAAGAGATATTAACATTCAAGAATAATAACTTGAGAGGTCACAAGTTTAAGCTAACTGAAGAACGTTTCAGAAGAGATGTTGGGAGATGGGCATTCAGCAACCGCATTGTCTCCGAGTGGAATGCACTAACATCAGACACTGTTAACTCAGATTCAGTCAATGCGTTTAAGAAAAAAATTGACAAACATTATAGTGATAAAGCATTTGATTATTTAAATTTTTGTAGATAGAGGCGCAAGCCTGTTTTCGCAATATATTATTATTATTATTATTATTATTAATACGTCTAAAACTCTAAAAATTTTTTATTCATCTCTCTCACACTATGGGAAAATATAATTCACCTGTTTGAAAAACTAGTAAACCACTTGTGAGCTGATGGTAGTGTCTGTGTTTGACTGAATATTTATAAATTCCCACTTCATATGTCTCTAACTCTAAAAAGAAATCAAATCATCTTTCTCACACTATGGTAAAATTTAATTCACCTATTTCAGACTCTAATAAACCAATTGTGATCTGATAGCAATGTCTGTGTTTGAGTGAATCTTTATAAATTCTCACATCATATGTTTCTAATTCTAAAAAGAACTTGATTCATCTCTCAGACTCTGGTAAATATTCCCACTTTATATGTCTCTAGCTCTAAAAAGAATTCGATTCAACTCTCTAAGACTAAGATAAAAATCTGATTCACCTATTTCAAAATCTAGTATATCACTTGTGAGCTAATAGCCGTGTCTGTGTTTGAGTCATTCTTGATAAGTTCCCACTTCGTATTTGATTCATGTCTCAAACAATAGTAAATTTATATTTCTCTAACATTAAAAAGAATTCGATTGAACTCTCTCAGACTAAGGTAAAAATCTAATTCACCTACTTCAAACTCTAGTATACCACTTGTGAGCTGCTAGTAGTATCTGTGTTTGAGTGAATCTTGATAAGTTCCCACTTCATATTTCTCTATCTCTAAAAAGAATTTGATTCATTACTTTCAGACTTTAGTAAAAATCTAATTCACCTATTTCAGACTCTCATAAAAAAACTTGTGAGCTTATAGTAATGTCTGTGTTTGAGTGCATTTTAATTAAAACGCATTTCATGTGTATATAAATCTAAAAGGAATTCGTATCATCTCTCTCAGACTATTTTTACCTTAGTGTGAGAGAGTTGAATTGAATTTTTTTATAGTTAAAGAAGTATGAATTGGGAATTTATCAAGATTCACTCAAAAACTGACACTACTATCAGCTCAGAAGTGGTTTACTAGAGTCTGAACTAGGTGAATTGAATTCTTTACATAGTTAGAGACATATGAAGTAGGAATTTATCAAGATTCACTCAAACACAGAAACTACTATCAGCTCACTCTTCGATTCGTCTTTCCCAGACTATGGTAAAAAGCTTTTTCACGTATTTCAGACTCTAGTAAACCACTTGTGATCTGATAGCAGTGTCTGTGTCTGAGTGAATCTTGATAAATTCCAACATTATATGCCTCTAGCTCTAAAAAGAATTCGATTCATCTCTCAGACCATGGTAAAAATTTCCACGTCATATTTCTCTAACTGTAAAAAGAATTCGATTCATCTCTCTCAGACTATGGCCAAAATCTAAGTCACCTATTTCAGACTCTAATAAACCACTTGTTTGCTGATAGTAATGTCTGTGTTGAAGTAAACCTTAATAAATTCCTATATTCCCACTTAACTCTAAAAAAATTCGATTCATCTCTCTCAAACTATGGTAAAAATCTTTTTCACCTATTTCAGATTCTAGTAAACCACTTGTGAGCTGATTGTAGTGTCTCTGTTTGAGTGAATCGTTATAAATTCCCACTTTTTGTTTCTATAACTCTAAAAAGGGTTTGGTTCAACTCTCTCAGACTATGGTAATAATCTAATTCACCTTATTCAAACACTAGTAAACCACTTGTGAGCTCATGGTAGTGTCTTTGTTTGAATGAATCTTGATAAATACCCACTTCATGTGTCTTTAACTCTAAAAACAATTCTATTCATCTCTCTCAGACTATGGTAAAATATTTTTCACCTATTTCAGATTCTAATAAACAACTTTTGACCTAATAGCAGCGTCTGTGTTTGCGTGAATCTTGACAAATTCCCACATCATATGTATTAAATTATAAAAAAGATTTCGATTCATCCTTGACACTATGGTAATCATTCCCACTTTATGTGTCTCTAAATCTAATAAATTCGATTATCTCTCAGACTAAGGTAAAAATCTAATTCACCTATTTCAAACTAATGTATACTACTTGTGAGCTAATAGTAGTGTCTGTGTTTGATTCAATCTTGATAAATTTAACTTCATACGTCTATAACTCTAAAAAGAATTCGATTCATCGCTTTCAGACCATGGTAAAAATCTAATTCACCTATTTCAGACTCTAATAGACCACTTGTGAGCTGATAATAATATCTCTGTTTGAGTGAATCTTCATAAATTCTCACTTTATATGTCTCTAACCCTAAAAAGAATTTGATTGTCTTTCAGACTATTGTAAAACTCTAATTCCTTTATTTCGGACTCTAGTAAACTACTTGTGAGGTGATAGTAGTGTATGTGTTTGAGTGAATGTTGATAAATTCCCGCTTCGTATGTCTTTAACTCTAAGCCCGATTCGATTCATCTCCCTCAGACTATGATAAAAATATTTTTAACCTATTTCAGATTCTAGTAAACCGTTTGTGACCTGAAAGTAGTGTCTGTGTTTGAGTGAATTTCGATAAATTCCCACATCATATGTATCTAACCCTAAAAATAATGCGATTCATCTCTGAGCCAATGGTAATAATTCCCACTTTATTTGTCTCTAACTCTAAAAAGGATTCGATTCAACTCTCTCAGACTAAGGTAAAAACTTAACTAGCCAATTTCAAAAAATAGTATACCACTTGAGAGCTAATGGTAATGTCTGTGTTTGAGTCAATCTTGATAAATTTGGACTTCATATGTCTCTAATTCTAAAAGGAATTCGATTCTTCTCTTTATTACTATGGTAAAAAATCTAATTCCCGTATTTCAGACTCTAGTAAACCACTTGTGAACTGATAGTAGTGTCTGTGTTTGAGTGAATCTGATAAATTCCCACTCCATATGTCTCTATCTGTAAAAAAAATTCGATTCATCTCTTTCAGCCTATGGTAAAAACCTAATTCACCTATTTCTGACTCAAATAAACCACTTGTGAGCTAAGAGTTATATCTGTTTTTGAGTGAATCTTGATAAATTCCCGCTTCATATGTCTCTAACTCCAAAAAGACCTTGATTCATCTCTTTCAGATTATTGTAAAGCTCTAATTCGTCTATTTTGGACTCTAGTAAACGAGTTGTGAACTGAGAGTAGTGTTTGTATTTGAGTGAATCTTGATCAATTTCCACTTCATATGTTTCTAACTCTAAAAAAAATTTGATTCTTTTCTCTCAAACTATGTAAAAATCTTTTTCACCTATTTCAGACACTAGTAAACCACGTGTGGGCTGATAGTAGTGTCTGTGTTTGAGTGAATCTTGATAAATTCCCACATCATATGTCTCTAACTCTATAAAGAATTCGATTCAACTCTCAGACTATGGTAAAAATTCCCACTTTATAAGTCTCTAACTCTAAAAAGAGTTCGATTTAACTCTCTCAGACTAAGGTAAAAATCTAATTCATCTATTTCAAACACTAGTAAAACACTTGTGAGCTGACGGTATTGCCTGTGTTTGAATGAATCTTTATAAATTCCCACTTTATATGTCTCTAACTCTAATAAGAATTCGATTTATCTCTCTCAGACTATGGTAAAAATTCTAATTCATCTATTTTAAATTCTAGTAAACACTTTCGATTTACTAGTGTACCTTAAAAATAATGGAAACATAACAAAGTAATGCATAAAATATTTTATTGAAATAACGACATGTAGAATATTAACATAAAAAATATGTTACGTACATTATCATATATTATTAATATCATTGAACAACTTTGGACATTTTGAGTATCTTCCATAAAATAATTCATCATTCTCTTTCTTGATAGTGTATGTATTCTCTTCTCTCAGTTTGTAACCTATAGAGTAATCATTAATCCATTTTGAGTCATTCACAATTTTTACTGTGGTGTCAGCTACAGGTTCAATATGCGATTCGTCATAGGTATTTGTGGCTTCATTTACTTTATTTTTTGTATGTGATCATGGTAGTAATAATGTTCACATTAATTTTATTTTCCTTCAATTCATCTTTATATTTGTAACGTAATGTTGTCTGCCAATGCCCTTTTCATTTCGCTGTCCATTATCACATTATTTTCAAACCGGTAACAGTTCTGGCACGTAGACAAGATACGCTTTATGATATTAGTAGAGGATCAGGCCTGTCTTCTTTTGACCTTCCGTTGAATGCCAATATCTGAAAGATGGTGATAGGGTTTATCACAGGGCAACGTGTTACCACAAGCACTAGCAAGAGGATTCCCCTCTTCATCAACTATTATTTTTATGTTGGCATTATCTTTTAGCGATATCATCTCTGGAGATCTCACTCTCTTATATCCCCCATGGTAAGAGTTGAATTTTTCGGTACTCCAAGGAAATTTAATCTCTTACTGTTGTGATAATGCACGCATACATTTCCCATGAGATCCCAACTAGTACTTGTTTCACAGTTCAAATATTTGTCTTTGTCACCATTCAACGCAACGATGAATTTATCATGTAGACAAACTTCTTTTGAATATTTGATCTTCACTTTTTTTGAAAATATGATGTAAGTGTTTACCTTCCAATGTACAAAAAATACTAATTGAAAATATCCTAAGTAGTAATATAAAACTAGGTAGTCTAGATGACCTGTCACAGAGTACCACTAAGGTCGCCCGCATAGAAAAAACATCCAAAAACCATGTTCATCAGTCCAAACAATTCATCAGTGCCAAAGATATTCACATATGATATTTTTAAAATGCAAGATGAAAATAGTATACATTTGATACCTGTGATTTTTTGTTCTAGAAAAATCATATTTGTAATGACATATTTATTTTATTTATTTTTTTTCCTTTTTTACTTATTTTGTTTTAGTTTTTCTACGATATTAAAATTCTATTCTTGGCGCTGTCAACAAACAGCCATAGAGTGCCACTGATAGAGCCCGAAAAATGTTTTGTCAAAAAAGTCTTACTAGAAACATTATTTGTCTATTAGTAAAAATCCCGACTAACATATCGATATCATTTTCAGTTCGTATTTAGAAAATAATAAATCTGAATTTTCATTTTGTTTTAGATATATTTCATGTCATTTTAAGATATAAAAATTTGAAAAATTTCTATGTTAAAAAAAGTTCAAAAAAGCTAAAAGAGTAAAAAAAGTACAAAAAGGGGGGACAAAAGTTGGGGGGAGGCATTGGGTCCCTCGGAGGTTATGTCATCGATGACTAAGGGTTGTCGTATCGTTGCCTAAAATTTATGCGAATTTTTGTAATAGCTCCAATAGTATATCCACTATGGGTGTCTGTGGCAAGGGCTGTAAGCTATGCAAGTTGAACATTATTTATAGATAGGGTTTGTTATTGGGAAAAGGGGGTATATTTCATTCTGGGTTTCCAAAAGCTTAGCTATTAAGGTGAAACTTTCAGAGAATCTTAAGGGGGACGTCAAACAAAATCAAAACACGCTATATGCAGGATGGGTGTCAAAAGATCTTATCAGCAATGTATAAGGAACCGCTGAGGGTAATACTTTGAAACTTTCAGGACATGTTGTGGGGTTATCTTCAAGAGTACTATTAGTCCAACCTGCCCTTTTGCCTTTTTAGATCCCCCCTCTAAGCTAATAGAAGTTTTGAAACTCCGTCAGCAATGAGAAGCTGCTGCAGCTCACCAAGCAGTCTTGGTTTTTGACCTAAGCAGCAGAGCGAACACTACGATGGTTCGGACACCTACTTCGTATGCCTCCACACATACTTGCGAAAACGATCCATTCCTTCGACCCTGTCAAAGCCGGTTTGAAGTGACCTCGCGGCCGACCGAAGAAACGATGGTGTTACAGCCTGTCCGAGTTCCTGACGATGGCAAATATTAGGTTGAGCGATGTGCAAACGCTTGCCATGGACCGAAGTGGATGGAGGAGGCAGATGTCACTCTCTACGCCGAGCAGTAAACGACAGGAGACGTAAGTCAAAAGTAAGTCAAGCCCCCCCCATGCCCATCATTCCCCTAAATACATCCAATCAAAATTTTGAAATAGCCATTTTGTTCAGCCTAGTTGATTTCCAGATAGAAAATAGGTTTTTGACGAGGACACTCCCCCAATACCCTCGGGGCAAGGGTTTTAAGTTATGCCCTGTGGGCATATAAGGTTTTTATTGAAAGCGTTGTCGTAGAAACTTCAAAAGGGCTCATTAAATTGGAAATTGAAAAGGCTAGTGCCTTTTTTATTAGTTGAAAGTAATTGGAGAGCGACTAATGCCCCTCTCACGCCTAACATTTTCCCAAAAACATTTAATCAAAGTTTAGAGATAGTCATTTTGTTCAACGTAGTTGAAAGTTCTGGAAATTATGTATTTAAGAATGACAAACCCCCCAGAGCCCCAAGGGCAAATTTTGTAAGTTCCGCCCTGGGGGGCATATAAGCGTTTTATAGATAGAGTTGTCGTAAAACTTAAAATGGGGTTCATTCAGTTGAAAATTGAGTGGGCTAGTGCCCTTTGTAATAGTCAAAAGAAATTGGAGGGTAACTAACCCCCCTCTCACGCCCGCTATTCCTCCAAATACATTCAATCAAAATTTTCAAATAGCCATTTTGCTCAACGTAGTAGAAAGTTCTGGAAATTAGGTCTTTGAGAATGAAACCTCTCCCCAGCCCTCAGGGCAAGGGTTGTAAGTTTTGCCCTGGGGGTATATAAGCGTTTTATTGAAAGTTTTGTCGTAGAAACCTCAAAAGGGCTCATTTTACTGGAAATTGAAAGGGCTAGGCCCATTTTTAATACTTGAAAGTGATTCGAGAGCGACTACTGCACCTCTCACGGCCACCATTTCCCCAAACAAATCCAATCAAAATTTTAAGATAGCCATTTTGTTTAACGTAGTTAAAAGTTCTGGAAATTCGGTCTGAAAGGATGACAACCACCCTAACAGACCTTAGGGTAAGGGTCGCAATTTATGCCCTGGGGGCATATAAGGTGTTTAAAAACAGCCTTGTCGTTTCAAAAAGGACTCATTCGATTGGAAATCGAAAGGCTTAGTGCTCTTTTTAATAGTCGAAAGTGACTGGAAGGCTTGACATTTTTATAGTAAAGATCGATGTGGGTATAATGTGTTATTTTTCGTTGTTGTTGTTGTTTAGACCAGGATACTTCGTATCGAAGGAGTTGTCATGGGAACTTCGAAAAGGGCTCATTCGATTGAAAATAGAAAGGGCCGATGCCCTTTTCAATAGTCGAAAGCAATTGGAGGGCAACTAATACCCCTACCACTCCCACCCTCCCACGCCCAACCTCCCACGTCCACCCTCCCATTTGCCCATTAAGTTTAAAAACTAAATGTTGCCTTAAGATTAAATCAAAATGCACTGTGTTAATGCTAATTCCCAATAAAGCATCTCATCAGTATCCCAAGAACGGCTGAGGGCATTATGTTCAAACTTTCGGGGCTACTTCTGCTCTTAAAATTTAACCAAATCAAAATAGCATAAGTTTATCCAAGCTATCAAAGAAAGTAAACAGATTTTTTTTGCGAATGGTATCAAGTTTTCCATTTCAGGCCAACGAGAGGAGGTATGAAATTAAATTAAACAGTACTATTTGTGTTCAGATTTTTAAAAGGGTGTATGTTGTTAAAAATGGCAGAAAATGTTTCTCCAGCTTACAAATAGCTGGCCAAAGTATAAAGTCTTCAAAAAACGAAAAGATTTAAAGTATTATTTTCTTTTTCCCTCAAAAGACTAAGTCAACATAAAACGAACAGAAATTAATTAAAAAACTTTTTCCACAAAATAAGTTTTTCCAAGAAGAATAAAGAACTCCATTAAACAAAAATGAGCAAAAATAAAATCAAATAATCTACCAAGCGTGAAACTACCACAAATCAGTATCGATAAATAAAGAAAACCCAAAACGAACAGAAATTACAATAATTAAATAAGTCAAACTCAAAAAGAGTAGAAATTAACATAAGATGGGCGCGAAACCCCTATGCCTTCCCAAGGCCAGAACAAAATTTACACTTTACTGAAAAAATACAAATGAATGTGTATTGTCAGTTTAATATACAGATACTGATATTTAGTAATCAAAATTTTAATATTATTTGATTTATTAAAGTTATACAAGTAAAAACATTTATATTTTTTTCAGTAAAGTGCAAATTTTGTTCTGGCCTTGGGAAGGCATAGGGGTTTTGCGGGGCGCCAATGAGCAAAATCTTGGGGGGGTGTGACCATAATTGACCAAATTAACATGTTGATCAGAGGCAAAGCTATAGCTTTGCCTATAGTAAAGGCCATACGGCTCCAATGTTTTATTATTTATTTATTTATTTATTATTTTTTTCCCAGAGGCACTTCATATGGAAGGAGTCGTCGTAAAAACTTCAAAGGGGGCTCATTCCATTGGAAATTGAGAGTTCTAGTGCCCTTTTTAAGGGTCAAAAGTGATTTGAAGGCGAGGAACACCCCTTCCACGCCAACCATTTCCCCAAACTCATTCAATAAAAATTTTGAGATAGTCATTTTGTTCTACGTAGTTGATTTTCAGATTGAAATTATGTTCTTGAGGAGGATACTCCCCCACAACCATCAGGGCAAGGGTTGTAAGTTATCCCCTGGTGGCGTATAAGCTTTTCATAGAAAGCTTTGTCGTAAAAGCGTAGAAAAGGGCTCATTCAATTGGAAATTCAAAAGGCTAGTGCCCTTTTTATAGTCGGAAGTGATTGGAGGGCAAATAACCCCCTCTCACACCCACCTTTCCCCCGAACACATCCAATCAACATTTTGAGATAGCCATTTTGTTCAACGTAGTTGAAAATTCTGAAAATTAGGTCTTTGAGGATGACAACTCCCCCCCCACAGCCCTCTGGGCAAGGGTTGTAACTTATGCCCTTGGGACATATAAGGTTTTTATAGAAAGTGTTGTCGCAGAAACTTCAAACTGGCTCATTTGATTGGAAATTTACATGGAAATTTTTGATTGGAAATTCCCTTTTTAATCATCAAAAGTGATTGGAAGGCAATTAACACCCCTTCCACAACCACTATTTCCCAAACACATCCAATCAAAATTTTGAGATAGCCAGTTTTTTCAACGTTGTTGAAAGTTCGGGAAATTATATCTTTGAGCATGACACTCCCAGAAAGGTCTTCAGGGCAAGGGTTATAAGTTATATCCTGAGGGCATATAGGGTTCTTATGGAAGGATTGCTCTTATAGACTTTAGAGAGGCTTCATTTGATTGGAAATTGAAAGCTCTAGTTCACTTTTTAAGTGTCAAAAGATATTGGAGGGTAACCAATCCCCCCCCCCCCTACGCCCTTTTTTCCCAAATGTATCCGATAAAAATTATGAGATAGCTATTTTGTTAAAAATAGTTCAAAGATCATATAAAAAAAACTCCAGTGCCAACACAACCCCCCAGGGCCTGGGGGCAGGCGTTAGTAGTTAAGCCCTGGGGGCATATATGGTTCTTATGGAGGGGATGCTAATATAAATATCAAAGAAGACAAATTTGACTTGAAATTGAAAGTTATAGTTCGCTTTTTAAGACTCAAAAGAGATTGGAGGGCACCTAGCCCCTCTCCTCCACACCTTTTTTTCTCAAACCCATCTGATAAGAACTTTGAAACAGTAATTAAAAAAAAAATAGTTCACACACCATATAACAAAAACTCCAGGGTCGACACAGCCCCTCAGGGCCCGAAGGCAGGCGTTGTAAGTTATGTCCTAGTGAAATATATGGTTCTTATCGACGGGATGCTCGTAAAACTTTAGAGAGGACTAATTAGATTGGACACTGAAATTTCAAGTTCAGTTTTCGAGAGTCAAAAGAGGTTGGAGGGCAACTAGCCCCCACGCCCATTTTTCCCGAATACGTCCGATAAAAGTTTTGAGATAGCCATTAAGGTAAAAAAAATTTAAAAGTTAGATAACAAAACTCGGGTGTTGACGCAACCCCCCTAGGGCCCAGGAGCAGGCGTTGTAAGTTATGCCTGGGGCATCTATGGTTCTTATGAAAAGGATATTCGTATAAACTTCAGAGAGGGCTCATTTGATTGGAAATTGAAAGTTCGAGTTCACTTTCTAATAGTCAAAAGAGATCCGAGGGCAACTAGCCCCCCACGCCTTCTTTCTCCAAACCCATCTGATGAAAATGTTGAGGTAGATATTTTGTTAAAAAAAAAATAGTTCAAAGGTTGGATAAAAAACTCCAGTGTACATACAATCCTCCAGGGCCCGGAAGAAGGTTTTCTAAGTTATGCCCTAAGGGCATGAATGGTTCTTATGAAAGGGATGCTCGTATAACCTTCATAGAGGGCTCATTTGATTCGAAATTGAAAGTTCTAGTTCACTTTTTAAGAGTCAAGAGAGATTGGAGGGCAACTACCCTCCCCGTGCCTTTTTTTTCCCATACCGTGTCCTTTTTTCCAAAATTTTGAGATAGCCAGTTTTTAAAAAATTGTTCAAAAATTAGATAACACAAACTCCGGTGTCAACACAACCCCCCCCCCAGGGCCCCGGGGGTAGGCATTGCAATTGTTGTCCTGGGGACGCGCATATGGTTCTTATGAAAGGAATGCTCGTATAAACTTCAGAGAGGGCTTATTTGATTGAAAATTGAAAGTTCTAGTTCTGATTTTAAGAGTAAAAAGATATCCAAGGGCAACTACTCCCCCGCCCACACACATCCTTTTTTCCCCAAGCCTATCCGACAAAATTTTTAAAATAGCAATTTGATTAAAAATAATTCAAAGGTCAGATAAGAAAAACTTCTGTGTCGACGCAACCCCCCATGGACCGGAGGCAGGGGTTGTACGTAATGCTCTGGGGGTATATATCGTTTTTATGGAAGGGATGCTTGTATAAATTTCAGAGAGGGTTCATTTCATTGGAAATTGAAAGTTGTCGTTCACTTTTTAAGAGTCAAGAAAGATTGGAGGGCAAGTAGCCCCACCACTCCACACCCTAAATGCATCAGATAAGAATTTTGAGCTATAAATTTGGTTAAAAATAACTCCGGTGTCGACACAGCCCCCAGGGCCCGAGGGTAGGCGTTGTATGTTATGCCCTGGGGACATATATGGTTGTTATGGAAAAGATGCTCGTGTAAACTTAATAGAGGAAACTGAAAGTTGTAATTCAATTTTTAAGAGTAAAAAGTGATCGGAGGGCAGCTATCCTCCCCCCACACTCCATTTATTTTTTGCCCAGGAGCACTCATCATAGGCAGCGCAATAGCGCTGCCTAAGTAAAGAAGGATGTTGGCACAATGTATTGTTTATTCTTTTTTCTTGGTCTTAGACCAGGGCACTTCGTATCGAAGGAGTTGTCGTAGAAATTTCGACAAGGGCTCATTCGATTGGAAATTGGAGTGGATAGTGCCCTTCTTTATAGTCGAAAGTTATTGGAGGGCAACTAGCCCCCCCCACGCCTATCATTCCTCCAAACAAATCCGATCAAAATTTCGAGACAGCCATTTTGTTCAGCGTAGTCAATTTCCAGATAGAAAATATGTTTTTGAGGAGGTCACTCCCCCAAAACCCTCAGGGCAAGGGTTTTAAGTTATGCCCTGGGGCATATAAGAACGAAGTTGGAACAATGTATTATTTAGTTTTTTTCCCTTTAGACCAGACACTTCGTATCGAAGAAGTTGTCGTAGAAACTTTGAAAAAAGCTCATTCAATTGAAAATCGGAGTGGCTTGTGCCGTTTTTAATAGTTTAAAGTGAATGGAAGGCAGCTAACATCCCCGCCACGCCCAGCATTTCCCGAAACATATCCAATTAAAATTTTGAGATAGCCTTTTTGTTCAGTGTAGTTGATTTCCTGATAGAAATTATGTTTTTGAACATGTCACTCCCCCACAGCCCTCAGGGCAAGGGTTGTAAGTTATGCCCTAGGGGCAAAGTTTAGAGCTAGCCATTTGTCGAAGCCAAATGTTGTCGTAGAAACTTAAAAAAGGCTCATTCGATTGGAGATTCAAAGGGCTAGTGCCCTTTTTAATTGCCGAAAGGTATTGGAGGGCAACTAACCCCCTTTCACGCCCACCATTTTTCATATACATCCAATCAAAATTTTAAGATGGCTATTCTGTTCAACGTAGTTGAAAGTTCTGGAAATTAGGTCTTTGAGGATGGAACCCCCGCAGCCTCAGGACAAGGGTTGCAAGTTATGCCCTGGGGGCATACAAGGTTTTTATAGAACACGTTGTCGTAGAAATTTCAAAAAAGGCTGATTCGATTGAAAATTGAAATAGCTAGTGCCCTTTTTAATAGTCGAAAGTGATTGGAAGGCAACTAACACCCCTTCAACGCCAACCATTTCCCCAAACTCATGCAATCAAAATTTTGAGATGGCCTCTTTGTTCCGCGCAGTTTAAAGTTCAGGAGATTATACCTTTGAGCAGGGCACTCCCCCCACAGTCTTCAGGGCAACAGTTATAAGTTATGCCTTGGAGGCACATACGTTTTTAATGAAATCTTTGTCGTAAAAACTTGAAAAAGAGCCCATTCGATTGGAAATTCAAAGGTCTAGTGCCCATTTTAATTGTCGAAAGTGATTTGAGGGCAACTAAACCCCCTATCACGCCCACCTTTTCCCCAAACACATCCAATAAAAATTTTGAGATCGCCATTTTGTTCAGTGTTGTTGATTTCCAGATATAAATTATGTTTTTAAGGAGGACATTCCCCCACAGCCCTCAGGGCAAGGGTTGTAAGTTATGCCCTGGGGGCATATAAGGTTTTTATAGAAAGCGTTGTCGTAGAAAGTTCAAAAAAGGCTCATTAGTAGTAATCAACATTATGCTTCTGAGCCTTGTATATACCTTTTCAAAGAGATTCAGAGCTCCCCCACATTCCGGGCCAACCAGATATGTTTCTAGGCCAACCAGACATGGTCTTATACTTTGAGGACTTGTCTTTCACTTTGATGAAGGACAAGTTGTTCTGACGCAATTTACCAGATTTCTAATTCACGGTATACATGTCTTTTAGAGTAAACTTCGCGAAAAGGTATTCCGTTTGCACAACTCTGATCTGATTGAATTGTCGCCCGACAATGAGATGTAATCACAGCTAAGCCTTTTGTTATTGCGAGAGGGTTA